>NC_067474.1:157809765-158109765 GCF_947179515.1 Apodemus sylvaticus
AAAGCAGGGTCTTTACTTTAGTTAAGCTAGCTGGGACTCCACCCCACCCCAATGCACCACTATAGCTCAGAATAGTTTTGGTCAGGGGAGGGAAAATCCCCAAATGTCTACAGGGCAAGGCTACTTTAGTAAGCAGCAAGCAGAGAGTGCTCGTGCAAGCATCTAATTTGAAAGCTCCAGTGGCCTTTAACATAATTGGCTGGTGCTGGGAGTCATATCATAGACTTAACTTCTCTTCCTCTCTGCATTGTTAGTTGTCAGGCCAGGGGTGGGCTTATAACCTGGAGTGCATGTTTGTTGGAGAAATAACCTGGAGACATTGTTCTTGGACATTGTAACCTGGAGATACTAGTTTTGTTGGGGGGTATAACCTGGAGATGCTGTTCTTGTTGGAGGTTTGACCTGGAGATGAGAGCTAGGCTCCAGTTTTGTTGGGGGCAACTTGGAAACTAATGCTAGATACCAACCTGTTAGTTTCCCTGAGTTCAAACTTAAGTTAGGTTCTCTAAAATGAAATCTGAATTTAAAAGATTTTTCTTTTTTTTTATTTTTTTTTATTTTCATTTATTTATTTTTTAATTCGATATTCTTTTTATTTACATTTCAAATGATTTCCCCTTTTCTAGCCCTCCACTCCCCGAAAGTCCCATAAGCCCCCTTCTCTCCCCCTAACCAGCCTGTTACTTTCCCTGAGTTCAAACTTATATCAGGTTCTCTAAAATAAAGTCTGAATTTAAAAGATTTTCATCTCACTATCACCACACATTGGCAAAAGAAAATACAATCTTTTTTCCAAAACAGGGTTTCTTTGTGTAGTTCTTACTGTCTGGAACTAGCTCTGTATACCAGGCTAGTGTCAATCTCTCAAGGATCTGCCTACCTCTGTTTGAACAAAACACCAATAGTCCAGGCTCTAAGATCAACAATTGAAAAATGGGATCTTGTGAAACTGGAAAGCTTCTGTAAATAAAAGGACACTCTCAGTATGACCAAACTCAAAACTGCACATAGGGAATGATTGTCTCTGGCCCTACATCTAATGGAAGGCTAATATTGAAAATGTATAAAGAACCCAAGATGTTAGATTCCAAAATAAAACAAATAACCCAATTTAAAAATGGGGTACAGTGCTAAACAGAGAATTCTCAACAGAGGAATCTTGAATGGCCTAGAAGCACTTAAAAAATGTTCAACATCTTTAGTCATCAGGAAAATGAAAATCAAAATAACCCTGAAATTTTACTTTATATCAATCAGAATGGCTAAGATCAAAATCGTGGGCAACAGCAGATGCTGGGAAGGATGTGGAGAAAGTGGAACACTCCTCCATTGCTGCTGGGATTGCAAGCTGGTATAACCACTTTGGAAATCAAAATGTCAGTTCATCAAAAAAATGAAAAATTAATTTTATCTGAATAGCCATCTATACAACTCCTGTGCATAAACCCGAAAGATGCTCTACCATATCACGAGAACAGTTGTTCTACCATGCTCATAAAAGCCTTATTTGTAACAGACAGAGGTTGTGTGTGACTTGCATATTCCACTACATGGTGATCCATAACTAGTGATTGTTTTGTGTTTGGTTGGCTTTTGAGACAAGCCCTCACTATGTAGACCACAAACCTTTCAATTCCTGGCAGATCTCTTGATTTGCTTTCTCAAAATCTGGGATTCTTGATCAGATATTCTCAAGTGTCATGAATAAAGCTTTGCTTAGTGCATATTGAATCTTGTTTCTTTGCTCTTTGAAATATGATTTAGGGCAGTGGTGGTGCACGCTTTTAATCCCAGCACTTGGGAGGCAGAGGCAGGTGGGTTTCTGAGTTTAAAGCCAGGCTGGTCTACAGAGTGAGTTCCAGGACAGCCAGGGCTACACAGAGGAACCTTGTCTCAGAAAAAAAAAGAACTATGATTTAGTTTATAGTACAGGCTAATCATAAATGTGTGGGAACTTATTAACCTCATCTTCCCAAATGGAAATATTAATATGCTGAGTTTATTTTAAAAGCCTTAGTATTTGGTGACATTACCTGTCACTATGAAAAATACTGATTTTGAAACCATAACAGCAGATGACTTTGACCCATTGTCATGCCTCAATTGTTATGACCCAAAACCTTTCTGGCATTGTTTTCCCACTTGTATATCTATCTGCATATATAAAAATAATTGCAAATTATCCAATAGATTCAAAGTGAAAAAGTGGATTATCACTGTATTACCATCCTAGTACTCAGGCTAGGGGGAGCTTGTGTTCATCTAAGTTGGTTGAAACAAAACAAAAGAGCACAAAAATGTGAAATAAGCATCATCCTTCCTAGCCGGGCAGTGGTGGCACATGCTTGTAATCCCAGCACTTGGGAGGCAGAGACAGGTGGATTTCTGAGTTCGAGGCCAGCCTGTTCTACAAAGTGAGTTCCAGGACAGCCAGGGCTATATGGAGAAATCCTGTCTCAAAAAAACCAAATCCAAAAAAAAAAAAAAAAAAAAAGCATCATCCTTCCTAAAATTAGTTTATTTATTCACTTTACATCCCAATTTCAACTTCTCTCTCCTACCAGACCCTCTAATGCATTCCTTCCCCATCCTTCCCCAAGCATCTTTCTTTGCTTGTCCTTTCTTTCTTTTTACTGGTGTCATGTAGTGCAGGCTGGCCTTCAATTCATCATCTTCTATCCATCAATTTCTAAATGATTGCTGGAAGCCTGCCTGACCTTTTGTGTTTTCAAGCTGAAGTTTGACACAGGGAAAGGAGGAGTGACGGATAAGGGACTGGAAGGAGCAGTGTTTGGGATATAAATAAATAAATAAGTTAATAATCAAACAAATAAAACCAACAACTGAAAGAAACCAAACAAACAAACAAATAAAAATCAAAGAGATTAAACTACCAAGCAGATCCCCACTTGAATTTCAGGATGAGCCCTGGAGGCACTCATAGACAGAAGGATCTGGACTTCAGGGACAGCTCTAATAACCTGTCACAAAAGTTTTCAAGTGAAGCTTCAAGAGCTAGCCCAAGCCTTTAATCCCAGTGCTCTGGATGAAAGACCTTGCCAGAAGGGCTCAGTCCCTTACCTTTTCTGTATGGAGATCAACTTAATGTGAACACACCCTATATACACCCCAGGCAGTCACTCGATGCAAGTAGCATAGGTCTGTTCATATTTTTTTCCACCATTGGAACACAAGATGTCGTATAAATTGCCCAGGCTGGCCTTGAGATCACATTTAATCCCAGTACTTGGGAGACAGAGGCAGGTGTATTTCTGAGTTCAAGGTCAGTCTGGTCTACAAAGTGAGTTCCAGGACAGTCAGGGCTACACAGAGAAACCCTGTCTCGGGAAAAAAAAACATTAGGGATTTTTTTGTTCCTTCCTTCTCAACCTCCTGAACAGGTCCCCAAACTTTAGCACAACTGACTCCATGGTGGAAGTACAATTCATGCCACAAAATCAGCTTGTACACAGCACATCACCCAAACATACAAGAAGTCCTGGTTTTCACCAGTATCTCAGTTCATTCTTTTCTGCAATGAGATCTTATCAACATAAGCACAGTCTATTTACATACATATCTACATGGACTGGAGGATTACTGAGGCCCAACTGTACTTTCTACTCATCATGGCAATGATTCCATTAAAAGCCAACATGGTACAGAAATGCAAGGGGGTGGCCAGGCATTGGTGGCACATGCCTTTAATCCCAGTACTTGGGAGGCAGAGGCAGGTGGATTTCTGAGTTCAAGGCCAGTCTGGTCTACAAAGTGAGTTCCAGGACAGCCAGGGCTACACAGAGAAACCCTGTCTCGGGATAAAAAAAACATTAGGGATTTTTTTTGTTCCTTCCTTCTCAACCTCCTGAACAGGTCCCTAAACTTTAGCACAACTGACTCCATGGTGGAAGTACAATTCATGCCACAAAATCAGCTTGTACACAGCACATCACCCAAGCATACAAGAAGTCCTTGTTTTCACCAGTATCTCAGTTCATTCTTTCCTGCAATGAGATCTTATCAACATAAGCACAGTCTATTTACATACATATCTACATGGACTGGAGGATTACTGAGGCTCAACTGTACTTTCTACTCATCATGGCAATGATTCCATTAAAAGCCAACATGGTACAGAAATGCAAGGGGGTGGCCAGGCATTGGTGGCACATGCCTTTAATCCCAGTACTTGGGAGGCAGAGGCAGGTGGATTTCTGAGTTCAAGGCCAGTCTGGTCTACAATGTGAGTTCCAGGACAGTCAGGGCTACACAGAGAAACCCTGTCTCAGGGAAAAAAGAAAGAAGAAAGAAAGAAAGAAAGAAAGAAAGAAAGAAAGAAAGAAAGAAAGAAAGAAAGAAAGAAAGAAAGAAAGAAAGAAAGAAAGAAATGGGTAGAGGAAATAAAAGAAGGAAGGAAGGAAGGAAGGAAGGAAGGAAGGAAGGAAGGAAGGAAGGAAGGAAGGAAGGGAAGAAAAAAAGAGAAAGAAAGAAAGAACCCCTAATGTTTTCTCAGAGACTTGAAGAATGCATAATGAGGGCCGGGCGTTGGTGGCACATGCCTGTAATCCAGGTACTCTGGGAGGCAGAGGCAGGTGGATTACTGAGTTCAAGGCCAGCCTGGTCTACAGAGTGAGTTCCAGGACAGCCAGGGCTATAGAGAGAAACCCTGACTCAGAAAAAAAAATGCATAATGAGTTCAGGAGAGGCCTAAGTTATAGAGGTTTAATGTAGACAAAAAAAAAAAAAAATAGAAAATCTGAGAGCTCAAACTTTGAGGCAAGGTTTAATGAATAGGCTTGAGATTTTGCCAGAACTTCAGATTAGCATTTTACCGATGGAGATATCAGGTTTTAGCAAGAATATATGAAGCTGGTTGTGCTCTCTCTATAGGGTGCATATCATGACACTCTATGAACCTCTGATTCAAAAAGTGTGCCAGAATACTGAGAGAGCTCTGGAAATAAATGTATAACTAGATTTCACTCCAAAGTATAAACAGCTTCACCTCTCTCCCTCATGAGAAATTGACTGGTAATGACTTATTTGAAGTGCCTCTCACACTAGACCATGATGAATGGTAGATTCATATTCATACTTGATGCCCCAGTATAAGTGAATACCAGAACAGGGAAGTGGGAGTGGGGTAGCTGGTGAGCAGGGGGAATGGGAGGATGGAATAGAGTGGTTTTGGAGGGAAAACCAGAAAAGGTATAACATTTGAAATGTAAATAAAGAGAATATCTAATAAAAACCCTGGCTGTCTGTGCATGACTCAATCTAAAAAGTCTTTTTTTTCCTGTTTGTTTGGGGTATTTTGTTTTGGTTTGCTTTTCTTTGCTTTTCATTGTTGTAGTCAAGACAGTTTCTCTGTGTGACCCTGACTGTCCTGGAATTTACTCTGTAGACAAGATTGCCTTGGAACTCATAGATCCAACTGCATCTGCTTAAGGAGTGCCTGGATTAAAGGCACAAGCAAACGACTTCAATAAATCAGTTCTTGACATAAGTCTGCCTTAAGTTTCTTCCTGATTATGGATCTGATCCAACAACCTATACCATCAAAATGTGAAAATGGGCAAGTGGGTGGATTCTCAATTATTTAACCAGAGGCCGATTTTGGGTGGGAGGGTGTGACTACAAAGGGAGGGTTCAATGGAAAGGTATATAAGGAGTCAAAGCATCCAGTTGAAAAGTGTACAAAAAGTCTAAGACTCCAGAGAATATCCCAGAGTCCTGGTGCCTGCAGTCAGAGTCTTTCCCTGCCTGGGTTCAGAGACCTATCACCAGTATCCAGATCAGGTAAGTCCCTTAGCTCCATCAGGATACCTCTTCTCATGTAAGCTCATGTATATGGTTACTGATTTGCCTTTTTCTAGATGAGATATTTCTATATAACCTTGCCTGGCCTGGAACTCACAGAGATTCTCCCATCTCAGAAAACTGAGGTTTGGCTAACCATAATATTAATTGGATCAGTATGGTTTCTGTGGGGTTTTTTACATTCACATTAAGATTGTCAGTGTGACCCTGAATTCAAGGCAATCCATGCTGGAATGAGAGCTGAGAGTTACCCAAGCGCCTTGACTGCTGATCTTGATGTCACTTTATTTCTGCCATTCTTGGGTGTGCCTTTAATCCCAGCAACAGGGGTGCAGAGGCAAATTGATCTTTGAGTTTGAAGCCAATCTGACCTATGTAGTGAGTTTCAAAACATCCAGTGATAAGACATGTCTCAAAAAATCAAAACAA
The DNA here is from genome assembly GCF_947179515.1 of Apodemus sylvaticus. NCBI lineage: Eukaryota > Metazoa > Chordata > Mammalia > Rodentia > Muridae > Apodemus > Apodemus sylvaticus. The sequence continues at coordinate 157,816,015 of NC_067474.1, forward strand.
GCAAGCAAACAAACAAAAACAGTGTTTGTAAGTGCTGAGTGACAATAGAATATCGTCTGTTCTAATCGAGAGGGCTGGGAAAACTAAGCATAGTTTATCATCAAAATATAGACTGAGGTCTCTGGGTGATCCCTTCCCACTGGGATAAATTCACCCAAGATTAGTTAGAATAAGATAGAGTCTTTGGGAAACAGGATATTTTGGACAGACTTCACAAGCTGATAGGAGAATTATAACTTTCATACCAAGACAAAACTTTAAAACTGGACAAAACATTTCTGAATTGGACATGCTGTGGTGGCATTGCTGACCAGTGATAGAACATAACTTTAATCCCAGCACATGGGAGGTAATGGCAAGAAGATTTGTGTGAGTTCAAGGCAAGTAGGGTCTAGAAAGTGAGTTCCAGGGAAGCCAATAATGCAGTGCTTTCTGTAAAACCCATGTTTCAAGAAACAAATCAAAAGAAAAAAAATTCTGGGTTGGAATGATGGCTCAGCCATTAAGAGCACTGAGCATTCCAGAGGTCCTAAGATCAATTCCCAGGAACCACATGGTGGCGCATAACCTCTTCTGTTATGTCTGAAGACATACTGAAGGTGTATACTGTACACAGTATACAGCTACAATATATAAAAATAAATAAATTTTAAAAAACTTCAATTATTAAATGAAACTGAAAAATTATTATGAGACAAAGAACTGTGACATTCAGAAAAAGTGGCAGCTAAAGAATGGAAAATTGTGTTACCAATTCCCCATCTGATAGAGGACTAATATCCAAAATATAGAAAGAACTCAAAACTAGATAACTAAAATCTAAATAATCCAACTAAAAATAGAGTATAGATCTTTCTTTTTTTTTTTTTTTTTGGTTTTTTTGGATTTTGCTTTTTTCAAGACAATGCTTCTCTGTATAGTCCTGGCTGTCCTGGAACTCACTCTGTAGACCAGGCTGGCCTCGAACTCAGAAATCCGCCTGCCTCTGCCTCCCAGAGTGCTGGGATTACAGGCGTGCACCACCACCGCCCGGCCAAAGAAATTCTTAAGAGATAAATCTGAAGAATAAGCAGGCATCTTCTGAATTATTTCTTACTATTTCAATATGCCTAGGTAAAACAAAATGAAACTTACTTTCCCAAGGCAGGGGTTTTTGTATAGCTCTTGCTGTCTAGAAATAGCTATGTAGACCAGAATCAAAACCACAGAGATCTGCCTGCCTCTGGCTCTATGATACTAGAGTTAAATGCATGTTCCTCTACCATTCCACTTAATCATAATTAGTCATTAATTACCAGCATTTTATTCCAGATATGGTCTAGCTTCATTGATTAATTACCTGTGACCTCTTTATGTAGATCAGGATGGCCGCTAACAATTGCCTCTGCTTCCTATGTGCTGGAACAATAAATGAGAATCAATATGCCTGGTTGTTTCTATATTTTTGGTTTAAAAACAAAACAAAAATCCCAGAGTTCCATATAACTAACTTTATTCACAAGGCAAGCCATGAACTTGCAATGGTCTTTCTTTAGCCTTCCTCATACAACACTGAGACTGGATCAATAAAAGATGCTTAATATGCTCATCTGAGGAAGAAAGGAATCTCTCTGAGCCATTTTGGCTACTTGCAATTCTGAGAGACTCTGTGACTGAGATCTGGGTCCTATCTCACTTTGTCAATGACTGAAGATGTAGATCAGCTTGGTAGGATTCTGAGACCCACGGGTGTTCAGAACATGACACCACTATGGACACCTGGGCCTTGGCAGATCCTTTGTGGCTTTTTGTTGCTGTCACCCAGATGTACCCCGCTCTGATACGTTACCACTATGTAACCAGACTGCAGTGAAGTTCTTCTGTTCAGCCCTGTGCCTCCCAGAGGCAGGTGTACACCTCCAAGCCTGCCCTCTCCTGAAATAACTAAGGACCTTTGAGGTGATTTATATGATTTTCAACAATGACTTCGGCACTAGGGCACAAGGCTAGATTACTGAATCCAGGCCCAGCTCATAACCTACTCCATATGCATCCAGCAGATTGAGAGGTGGAGGATAGAAGATGTGGATGTTCATGGCCATTCCTTTTTATATTCTATATGAAACGAGCCTGGAATACAGGTCATCCTGTTTAGGAATATGCAATATTCCTTTTGAAAATGTTCTGTGAGGATTAGTTTAATTGGTTGATATAACTGCAGTGGAAGGTTTAGAAGCCTAGGCCTCAGATGAGTCGGCAAAAATTAGACCCCTGAGAAACCTGTATAGAATCCACTCAAGCTCAGAATACCACAAGTATCCATACACAGTGGTATCAAGATTACCGCTCATTGGCCATTGCAGGAATTAGTGGGAAAAGAAGGAGCAGGCTCTAGAATCACCTCCCCATGGAGGTAAGAAATCGGCTAGTCAACAATGTGTAGCCAGACCCAGGGCTCAAAGCACTTTATAAACTGTGAACTGAGACAAATGATGGGGACAACCTGAACCTGCCCCATTCTAACTCCAGTCAAAAGCCAGAAAAAGGTGAAATGACTGTTCTTCATCCATTCACTTGTGATTGCTTCTCAGCAATCACTCATATGTAATCTTGTGTGCCTTGATGTCATTCATGCTTCTCCTAAGTACTGCTGCTTCACGAAAAGGCCCTTTCTGATCAGCACAGTAAGTCTCCCATGATGCAATGTGGGAAAGTAGAGCAAAAGAGAATCCAGGTGTTATGGCTCAAACCCACCTAATACTTCAGTTATAAGGAAAGATGATGCAGGGTCTATATAATGAGTTTAAACCAGCCCAGATTGTATGGTGAGTTCCATCTAAGACAGCCACAGTTACACAGGAAAACCCTGTCTCAAACAGAGAAGAAGCTTCCAAAATATGTAGTTCATTATGGTAAGTAATCTCAGAGCTCAGAGTTTGAGGAGAAACATCTTGTAAGCTTTGAGACCTTAACCAGAATCTCTGATTTTAAACATTCCCACATAGAAATGTGATTAAATCTAGCTAAAGATGTAAATGTCAAAATAATTAAATGAGTGGAGGCTTTATGACCCAATCAGGTGGTAGCTTGTTTCTGAGAGGTGGGCCTAAAAAGGTAAGGTGTGAGGAAATGTGCATATAAGGTTCAGTATGGCTGCACAAGACAGTCTGAGGCTTGGAGCCTGGAGTGACTGCCTGTTCCTGCTAGAATGGGAAAACCTGAAAGAAGTGTGAAGGTCAGGTAAGTCATTCAATCCATCAGGATGCCCCATCTCACCCAGCCAGCCAGCCTCCCATTTCATCTTAGTATTTTTAATATTTGGTTATTGTAATTTTTGATTCGTTGTATGGTGTGATTGTTTTGAAGTAGAAAATGTGATTTAACTCAGGTTAGCTTAGAACTCCATATATAGCTGTCATGAAAGACTGATTCTGCTGCCTCCCCTCCTAAGTTCTGAGACCTCAAGTTGTGCCATTTATAGAGAGCCAAGTATGTAATATTCAAGGACTTGGCCCATTGAGGAAGTACCTTATTTTCTTACCAATATCTTCAGTACACCTTAAAATTTCATAATTCACAATGATTATAGATTTAGAGAGAAAATGAAAATTGTGAAACCCATGGAAGCATTAAATTGACAATTTCCACAGTTCAGTCTTCTAAACAACACACTACAGCTCAGTGTGGCTACAGGGTCTAAAACTTAAGGAAGTCAAAGAACCAAAATCCATATCACAGCTTCTACCAAACTGTTCCATTGATTTAATTCATATATAGATTGGGTATGGGACCTTTAAGTTTGCTTCTTAGGGTTATCAGAGATAATGTAGAGGGGTTCACACAAAAGTGTGGAGATCAGATCAACTGTCTTGATACCAGCTTCCCAGCAAGGGAGCTATAGAATGATTGGGTTGAAATGGGTGCTTTTGAATCTCAAGAAGGCCCTTAAGGGAAACGTGGCTCTTAGAAAAATAGATATTGTCTAATGGGAAATACAGGTTTATGACATTGCCTGAACAGTGACTGAGTTTGATTTGAATAATTAGTAGGGAAAGATGCAAGCTAAAATCTGTTTTACCTGAAATAATTCCCTTATCTCCCTATTTCCATAGTATCTCCCCACAAGAAAGTCATAATGAACTTCAAGACCCCTCCCACGATCCAGCAGCTGGCAAAACAAAGCCTGCTGAAAGATGAAGCCTTGACAGTCTATGCTCTAAAAGACATGAAAGAGGAGCTCTTCCCACCACTCTTCAAGGATGCATTTAGCAGCAAACAACATAACATCCTGAGGCAGATGGTGGCAGCCTGGCCCTTCCCATGCCTTCCTGTGGGAGCTCTGATGAAGACTCCTGACTTAGAGACCTTGAAGGCTATGCTGGATGGCCTGGATTTGCTGATGAGACAAAAAGTTCGACCCAGGTAAGAGACACCAAGGGAGCATGGGGATGAGAGGGAAGTGTATGGATTGAGGAAAGTATTCACAATGTGGTCCAAGTTGAATCTGAGACTTCTGATGTCACTATCTCTGAGGAGAGAAACTAAGAAAAGGGAAAGTGCTGTGTACAGCATAGCAGAGAAGAGATGCAGCAATATGCAATGAGTTTGTCCCAGTCTCTTCCCTCGAGGAATGGATTTAAGGGTCTTTGTGTTGTAGGTCAAATCTGTTTACACATTGTCTCTTCTGTCATCTGAATATTTTTCCCATTTGATCCACAGGAGGTGGAACCTACAAGTGCTTGATTTACGAGATGCCAACGATAATTTCTGGAATGTGTGGGATGGAATAGAGGATGGTGCCTGCCCTCCAGACTTTAGCGAGACACAATTATTGAGGAATCATCCCATACAATGGGGAACACAGGCTGTGACTGTGTGGATAAACCTTTATGTGAATCCCAGGCATACAATTGAATACAATGAATATTTTTATGAGTGGGCAAAGAAGAGAAAAGATGTACAGGTGAACTGTCAGAAGGTGATGTTTTTGCCCAACCCTTACTACAACCCCTGGCATCTTCTGGAAATAGTTGAGCCAAGTTCTATCCAGGAATTGGAAGTGTATAAACACTTCAACCTGGACACTCTTGCAATGATAGCCTCTGACCTGGGCCAGATGAGAAACCTTCAAAAATTCCTTCTCAATAATGTCCACATATCTTTGGAACAGTCTGGAAATAAAGACATGGAAGACCGGTGTATAAGAATGATCATTCCCCATTTCTCCAAACTCCACAAGCTCCAGCATCTCTATTTGAATGACGTCTGCTTTGTGAATGAACATCTGGATGAAGTGCTCAGGTGAGTAAGGATAGTGAGCTTTATCCAGGGGCCAGATCAAAGCCTATGTTACATGAAAGGTCAGTGCACACCTGTGGCTTCCCTGACAATCTTGGATTTACACAGATTTGACCTTGTGATACTCTACATCCTGAGTTCTCACTTCAGTAAACTCAGACTATCAGGTATGTGTCCATTATTTAGAAAAGTTCTTTGCTAGGATCCAGATGTAGCAAAAACAGATCTATGGAGGCTACAAAAGCTTAAACCACCTTCTGCCCCACGTCAGTTCTGTCCTGAGAACTGTATGAAGACTTTTGATCTGCTTCTGTCTCCCCATGAGTCTGAGGCCATCTAAGCACAGGAAGGGGCTGAGTAATGATTGAGGATCATTGGGGCTTCTGGGAACTCTGTTGACAGGACCAAGTCCATGCCATGGAGGTGGGCCTCATGCTCTCAAGTTTGTCACACACGGGAATGGTTCTAGGTCTTTCCAAGACAGTCCTACTGGGATTCACTTTCTGATATCATTTGTCCTCTGATGTAGTATTATGCTAGTAAGTGCAGAGGGCACTGTAGACCTTCAGGCAAAAGCAGTCATGATGGTGTTGTGTGTCCTCTGCTTATAGTGACAAGACTTATTGGGTACTCTCTATCAGGGAGCACTCTAATCTTGAGTTTCATTATGAGCACATAAAGACCTTAGACATAAAGACCTCTTTTCTTGGAATCATTGCCCTCTGTGTACCTCTATTGAAGTTTAAGGAGATGATCTTCTTTGTCTCTCTTTAGGTGCTTAGAGAATCCCTTAGAGACCCTTGCAATCACTCGCTGCAAGCTGTCAGAATCAGATATGAGGTGTCTGTCCCAGTGTCCAAGAGTCTATCAGCTCAAACACCTGGATCTGAGTGGCATCGACTTTATAAATTTAAGTCATGAATTTCTAGGAAGACTTCTAAAACGACTGACAGCTACACTGCAGAAGCTAGAGTTGAAGGGCTGTATGATCACGGACTTCCAAATCGATGTCCTCCTGCCTGCTCTGAGCCAATGCACCCAGCTCACTGAGGTTGATTTTCAGATGAACTTCTTATCTAAGAACAGCCTGGAGAAGCTACTGCAGCACACTGCCAACCTGAGACAGCTGACCAAGGAAATGTACTCTGCACCCTATGAGGTCTATGATGAATTAGGTAATGTCCTCCCACAAAAATTTGCACAATATTGTTCTGAGCTAATGGTCACACTCAATGTTATACGTCAGCCAAAAGAGATCTGCTTTGTGAGTAACATTTGTGCAGGTTGTGGAGGACTCTGTGTCTACAACATGGAGGCCACACTATGTTTCTGTTGGCAACGAGAGTGGTCACTTCTGGACTCTGAGAAAGGAAAGCCAGAACTCAAGTGACTCATTCCAGATAAAGCATGCGTATTTCAGCATTTTTTGGAGGTACTTGGGAATGACGATTGTTTCATTGGGTCATAGTTGAAGGAGAAATACTGATCTGGAGAATGAGGGCTTAAATTCTGTCCAAGGTTAACATTACAGACCCACCTTGACACACTCATAGAGATTTGAATATGGTATTCACTGTTGGGTTTGCCCTTCACATATTCTTGTGTAATCTTCTCTCTGTCCCTTTCTTCCCAGAATTTTCAGAATAACATGCCCCATGTTTCAAGATTATATACACTTCAGCTTCCTGAAATCCTGATCAAAACACAACAAAGATTCTCTTGGAGAGATGGCTCAAAGTTTAAGATTGCTTGGTGCTCTTCCTGGGGAGGATTGTTTTATTTTTCATTCCCATGACCACCTGTAACTCTAGCTTCAGATGATCTGTCATTTTTTGGTCTCTGGGAAGACGTGTTCATTTCTGCACATAGACATACCATAAACATGATGAAAAAGAAATAAAAATTAATATATTTTAAATAATAAAATGAGTAACATTGTGGTGGTACATACCTTTGACTCCAGTACTAGGTTGGTATAGACCGCTGGCAGATATTTGAATTTTTGGCTGGCAGTGGAATTTGCTGGAAGATTTCAAGTGTTTTTGGTTGACAACTGTGGTTGCCTCTCAGGATATATACGTCCCTTGGGTTAGGGAATGTATGGATTCTTGCCATGACCTCAAAGAAAAAAGACTTAAAGTACCTTTGGACACAAGGTTCCTCCACTCTTGTTTTTTTCTTTTCTTTTTCTTTTTTATTAACTTATTTTTTAAACTTATTCACTTTACATCCCACTCACTGCCACCCTCCTGGTCATCCCTTCCCACAATCGTTCCCCCATTCCCTTCTCATATGAATGGGTGCCCCCACGCCATTATCTGTCCACCCTGGCATTTGAAGTCTCTTCATGGCTAGGTGCCTCCTATCCTACTGAGTTCAGATCAGGAAGCCAAGCTAGAAGAACACATCCCAATACAGGCAACACATTTTGGGGTAGCCCCCATTCCAGTTTTGGGTATCACATGAAGACAAAGCTGCACATCTGCTCATATGGGGGTGGGGGGGGGCTAGGTCCAGCCTATGTATGTTCTTTGGTTGATTGTTCAGAAACTGAGAACCTCAAAGGCCCAGTTAGTTGACTCTGCCCTTCATGTGCAGTTCCTATCCCCTTCTAGGCCCATAATCCTTCATAATTTTCTTCCATAAGAGTCTCCAAGCTCCATCCACTATTTGGCTATGGGTGTCTGTATCTGTCTGAGTCAGCTGAAAGGTAGAGGCTCTCAGAGGACGAGAAGAACTTGTCTGAAAACCTAACAGTGTATCATTAATAGTGTTAGGGACTGGTGCTTCCCATGAATGGGTCTCAAGATGGGCAGGGTATTGGTTGACCATTCCCTCAGTCTCTGCCCCATCCTCTGTGCCTGCATTCCTTTTTGTTGTTTTTGTTTGTTTGTTTGTTTGTTTGTTTTTGAGACAGGGTTTCTCTGAATAGCCCTATCTGCCCTGGAACTCTGCAGACTAGGCTGGCCTCGAACTCAGAAATCTGCCTGCCACTGCCTCCCAAGTGCTGGGATTAAAGGTGTGCACCACCACTGCCCAACACCTGCATTCCTTTTAGACAGGATACATTTTGGGTCAAATTTTTGCTGGGCAGTGGTGGTACACACCTTTAATCCCAGCACAGGTAAGTGAGATAGATTTTAGAGTTCAAGGCCAGCCTGATCTACAGAGTAAGTTTAAGGACAGCCACACACACACACACACACACACACACACACACACACAAAACCCTGTCTCATAAAACCATTAAAAAATGGTTTTATTTCCTGGTGCTGCAGAAATGGCTCAGCAGGTAAGACTGCTCTTGCAAAGGTCCTGATTTCAAATGCCAACAACCACATGGTGGCTCACAATGATCCACAATGAGATCCGATGCCCTCTGGTGGTGTGTTTGAGGACAGCTACAGTATACTTACATATAATAAGTAAAACTTTTTAAAAAATGTTTTCTTGGTAGATTGATGTCTCTATTGCTCCACTGGGGCTCCTGCCTGGCTATAGGAAATGCCCTCTTCAAGTTCCATCTCCCCAATGTAGTGAGTCTCAGATAAGGTCACCCCCATTGATTCTTGGGTGCCTCCATCATCTCAGAACTTTGTCTCCTCCTGGAGATGCCTTCCACCTGCTCACCCCTTTAGTTCAGTCCTCTACTCTTGAGGAACATCGGCACCTATTCAGAAAGCTCTTCCCAGTCTCTCTGATCTTAAGACCTTCAGGAGAATAAATCCTCACAGCCATGTTTTCAGTATATGCTTTGATTTGTTATCATTCAGTGTATGACTTGTGTGACTCTGTGTGTGTGTTTCTCAGAGTATGTGAGTTTGAGTATGTATGTACTTATATAAGTCATGGTTCTCTAGAGTCACAGATTTTATGGAATATCTCTATATATTAAATGAATTTATTGTAATGACTTAAAGTCTGTAGTGCAACTAACCCAAAAATGGGCAGCCATGGATGGGAACTCCAAGAATCTACTAGTTTCTCAGGCCCATGAGCTACTTGCTTGCACTAGTCTTCTGTAGAAGTAGGTTTCTATAGATGTGCTGGCAAGTAAGTACAAGCAAACAAACAAGAGTGAATCTTCCTTCTTCTAATGTCCATATGTAGGCCTCCAATAGAAGGTGTGGCCCTGATTAAAGGTGTGTGTCACCACATCTGGATCTAGGACTTACTCTGTTCTGGGCTGACCTTGAACTCAGAGACCTCTTTGCTTCAGTCTCCTGGGATTAAAGGTGTGATTTACCTTGCCTGCACCTAAGCTTTTCTTTCCCCCTCTCCCATATAGGGTTTCGCTGTGTAGCACTTGCTGTCTTGGAACTCACTCTGTAGACTAGGCTGGCCTCAAACCCAGAAATTCACCTGCCTCTACCGCCCAAGTGCTGGGATTAAAGGTGTTCACCACCACTGCCTGGCTACCTAAGCTTTACTTATTCACCATGCCTCAAGATCCAGGTCAGAAACTTCTGTCTTCCAGCCTCTGTAGGACACCCCTTTGGGGGAGACCTCACTTAGTCTTGGGATGGTGCACACCCAAGGAAATGTGAGAGACTTGACGGAAGCACACGAGGCAGTTTAATATCGGAGCTCCGGGATGACAAGTATCTCACACAGGAGACAGAGGAATCGACCACTAGGCTTGGAAACCAGGGGTCTACATAGGAAAAGTCAGGGGGATTTGGCCCAGTTACACACGATTGGCTGATTCAAACATTGGCAGGAGAAATTGGCACGTGGTTACATCAGCAAGCAGTACATGCAGATCGGGGCATCAGCAATGTAGGGAGGGAGGCTTATCTTTGTTAGCAGGAAGTCTGGTCAACGTTAAACTACACCATTCGTCCCTTTAACCTTAATTATGGACTCTGAGGAGTTCTAACTCCTTTCAAACTCCCTTCATTCTCCTCTTCTTCTGCTAAATAATTCTAATCTTTTAATTTTAAAAATTGGTGTCTTCCTATGGGGAATGGTAATCATATTCTCCTTCTATTTTAACTATGGGTTGATACTGGTATTGGAGAGCTATAAGCTGCACTGCATTTACCCTATCCCTAATGAAAGCAAGTCCTTTATTTATTAAACAAGGGCCAAAGATTAGAACCAAACATATAACAAGACTTGGTCCGGTGAAAGCAGAGAATAAAGTGGTCACCCATGGAGACTTAGAGTCCCAGGATCTGAGCCATCCCTGTTGTGCTTCTCGATCTCGCTTTCTCTTTTCAAGTCTCTCTCTTAATTTCTGCATAGAATCCCTGACTACTCCTGTGTGGTCTGCATAAAAACAGCATTCTTCTTCTAAGGCTGCACACAGTTCTCCTTCTTTTAAAAATAACAAATCTAAACCTCTTCTATTCTGTAACACTGCTTCAGATAAGGAGGTCAAAGATTTCTCAAAGGCATCCATGGATTTTTGCAGCATCTCTAAGTCTTCGTTTATAGCTTCCTTTAGAGACTGAAAAGACTGAGCTCCTTGTCTACCTTCAATTAGGGCTGTTATGCCCTTCCCTACTCCCACCTCAAGACCAGCTCCCAGCATTATAGCTAGGGTTAGGGAAACTGGTTCCCTTTTTAGTCTCTTGCTGGTATACTCATCTTCTAGGTAGGAAGCAGGGTGATAAGTCATTCGGGGTAGAAGCTGAACCATGACACAGAAATCATGAGAGGGGTCAAAAACACTAGTTGATACGGAGGGGGTAAGTCCTGTGTTGCAGGCCCATTGGAGAAGGTACCAACTAATAGTTGGTTTCTGTCCTGCTCACGGAGTGAGTCTGGCCACATAGATGACGATCGGAAGGGAGAAGGGTCCCTATGCAAAGACTGGGACTTTCCTATGATTCTGTTACTTCAATCAGGGTTAATTTCTTTCCTATCCCCCATGAGCAGGAAGCATGATTACTGGTTTTATTGAAATCCCCATTATAGGTGACTCCTTCATAATAGGGGGACCTGAGGATAAGCATAACCAGCAATCAATAGTAGCATCTGGATCAGTGTTGTTAAGGGCATAGACAGCTCCTCTAACCAGGTTGAACAGTCTCTGTCCCATAGAGGGATATGTACAGATTGTGGTCCAGGGTCCATGAGGAATGATGGTGTTAAGGGATCTCACAGTTCTCGGGATAGATGGGGCAGTTACAGGAGTCTGGGCCTTGGGCCTGGCAGGAGGGCCTTGCTCTAGGAGGATCTTGTTAGGTCCTATTGGAACTGGGGGTGGTATTTCTATTTTGAATTGGATTGATATCAGGGACCCAGGTTTACTCCCATGGTTATAGTAAACCATTCCCCAGTACAACCCTTGGAGCCAGGTAGTCAAGGGGGTTCATTTCCTGTGTCAGTGAACTGAGCTCTTATGTAGTCTAGGTCCCTAGGAGAACAGGGCTTGCCTGCATATAGAGGAATGGTGGCATGCCACCCAGATCCTGGATTTGCAAAAGAAAGGGTTATTCGATCAGTTGAATCAACTGACTATTTCCAATCCCCATCATTGGAGGTTACACAGCTCCAACTCCTACAAAAGAACTCATCTGGCCTTCCACAACCTCTAGAGTTAGTGGCTCCAGGGCAGGCATAAAACCCCTTGCTTTGAACAATGTTAGGAGGACTACTCCTGGCAGTGGGGTTTGTGGTTCGAAAACAAAACCCTAGACGTGGCCACCAGATGCCCGCAGGCACGAAGGTTTGGGTGCTACTTATAATTTTTCCCGTGTTGGTATCCATTACTTGCCAAGTCAGTGTCCGAGGGGCATGGGGATTGTCAGTCTTCGGAGGTATGCAAGCAACGGAAGCACAGTTTAGAAGGATTATCAGTCTTTTCCAAGATCCACTCATCTTGATCAGTCCCTGGGGGGACCTTCTTGATGTGTGAAGCATGAACCCAGGTGGGGATTCCCTCTATCTTCACAGCGGTGGGTGTAGTCAACAGCACCAGGTAGGGTCCTTTCCACTGTGGCTTGAGGTTCCCTGCTCAGTGCCTTCTCACCAGGACCATGTCTCCCACTTCAAACTGATGCAGCACCAGCAAGTCCCGAGCGATGTAGGTTTCTTTCAACTGCTCCGAGATTTCTTTTCTCATGATCTCGAGCACCTTCACCCAAGCTAGGAGGCAAGATGGGGGAATGGGGGAGGGGAAACAGGACAGGTTTTCTCTCTGCAGTCATATAGAAGGGCAGGGGCACCCAAAAATTAGTTCAAAGGGTGTAAGACCTGAGGCTCCGGGAATATTTCAGACCTGGGATAGGTCATAAGGGAGAAGGACTGTCCAATCATTCCCGCAGGTCTCTAAGGTCAATTTAGTCACGGTCTCTTTTAGAGTTCTATTCATCCTCTCTAACTGCCCTAAACTCTGGGATCTGGAGGCATGATGTAATTTCCAATTTATCCCCAGCTGTCTGGCCAATCCCTGACTTACCTAGGCGACGTAAGCAGGTCCGTTGTCTGACCCAATTACTTTAGGTATCCCAAAACGGGGAAAAATTTCTTCAAGTATCTTCTTGACCACCATGTTACCCATCTCTCTTTTGGTGGGGAATGGTTCAGCCCACCCTGAGTAGGTATCTACAAAAACTAGAAGGTATTTATTTCCATATCTGGCTGGTTTGGCCTCAGTAAAGTCAATTTCCCAAAAAGTCCCTGGCCTGTTTCCTAACAAGCATCTTCCGATATGAGTCCTGTTCGACCCAGCATTGGTAAGCGCACATGCTCAACAGTTCTTTATTAGGTCCTCTACTGCCTTCTGTAGTTGAGGAATATAGTGAGGGGATCTATTAACTAGTTTCATCATCTTTTAGGTTCCCAGGTGAGTGAGGTGATGTATATTAGTCAAGTACTCCAGCCCCTCTAATTTTGTGAGGATCCATTTTTCTGGGATCTCTTCGACTGGATGGGGTTTGGTTTTAATTACCAAGTCAGTGGCCTTTGTGCTGCCTCTTTAGCTACCTGGTCTGCCATCTGATTTCCACTTTCTATTGCTCCAGTTCCCTTTTGATGCCCTGGGCAATGGATGATCGCCACCTTGCGGGGCAAATGAACAACTTCTAGCAAGCTAAGAATTTCTTCTTTATTTTTGATGTCTTTCCCAGCGGAAGTCAGTAGTCCACATTGTCAGTAAATCGCCCCATGAACGTGAGCCATTGCAAAGGCATACCGTATGTCTGTATAAATATTGACAGCCTTCCCTTCTGCTAGTCTCAAAGCCTGAATTATGGCAATAAGCTCTGCTTTCTGGGCTGATGTCCCTTCAGGCAGGCTGCTGGCCCATATGACAGTCTTCCCATCCACTACTGCTGCCCCGGCTCTGCGCTTACCTTCTACCACTAAGCTGCTTCTGGCAGTGAACCAGGTCATCACCCCTGGCCATGGTTGGTCAGTTAAGACTGGCCAAGTCCCAGTTTCATCTGCCAGTATCTCTTCACAGTAATGTATGGGGGTTTCGTCAGCTTCAGGCAGTAAGGTGGCGGGGTTAAGAATGGCAGGTGGAGCGAAGGTCAACCATAAGTCAACAACAAACTCTGGTAGTGGGTCATCGAGCATTAGTCATCCAGTGGTCTGGGAGTTGTCGAATGACACTCTCAAGGGTGTGGGGGGTCACCACTGTCACATTCTGGCCCATAGTCAGTTTATCAGCATCTTTCACCAACACAGCAGTAGCTGCTATTGCCTGTAGACAGGAGGGCCATCCACTAGCCACAGGATCCATTTTCTTTGACAGGTAGGCTACAGGGCGCCTCCAGGGTCCTAAAGTTTGAGTGAGGACCCCCCTGGCCACTCCATTTCTCTCATCAATGTATAGGGTGAAAGGTTTTTTTAAAATCAGGCAGTTCTAGGGCAGGGGCCTGTAGCAGCATCTTTTTGAGAGTCTCAAAAGCCAATTGATGTTCCATAGTCCAAATGAATTACCTTTTTTCTTTTGTTAGAGGGTATAAGGGGGCTGCCAAGGTAGCAAACCCTGGGATCCAGAGTCTGCAGAATCCTGCCATCCCCAGGAATTCTCTTACCTGGCAAGGGGTGGTTGGGGTCGTGATCTGTGCCACTGTCCATTTCCTAGCTTCTGTGAGCCATCGCTGCCCATTCTTCAGGGTATATCCCAGGTAGGTCACCTCAGTCCGGCATAGATGTGCCTTTTTAGCCAATATCTGGTACCCCAACTCACCTAACTTGGCCAGGAGATTTTGAGTCATGAACTTCTAAAATTACATCAGAACAACCAGACTAATTTTTGACTAAGTGTTGGTAGGAAGTACCTAGGGAGTAACTCTGGCCAAGGACAGCAGTGGGGGCCTTCTGGGTACTTGGGTGTAGCTCAGGTCCAACTGTGGGTCAACGTCTTAGGTCTTCTTTTTAAAAATGAAGGCAGGAGAGCTGGAGAGATGGCTCAGGGGATAAGAGCACTGACTATTCTTCCCAAGGTCTTGAGTTGAAACTCCAGAAATCATATGGTGGCTCACAACCATCCATGAAGAGATCTGACGCCCTCTTTTGGTGACTGAAGACAGCTACAGTGTACTTACATAAGATAAATAAATCTTTTTTAAAAAATGAAGGCAGGTCCGAACATGAAGTATATTTGGCCTTCAATATGTTCAGTCTGATCCTAAAACTGATATTAGTATATACCTTAAATCCCAAACAATGAAGTTAAAGTTGTTTTGTAGAATGAACCTACAAATTTGAAAAAAATTGTAGTTGTGTGGGAGACAAAGTGAAGAATCAGAGAAAGATTTAACAGAATGGGTTCTTTACAACTCTCCCAAGAAGAGAAAACAAAGTGCAACTCCTTGGAAGGTAAGTGCAAGGAAAGAGAGAAGGCAGTTTTATCTGGAGAGTTTTACAGAGACAGGCTGA
The DNA here is from genome assembly GCF_947179515.1 of Apodemus sylvaticus. Taxonomy (NCBI): domain Eukaryota; kingdom Metazoa; phylum Chordata; class Mammalia; order Rodentia; family Muridae; genus Apodemus; species Apodemus sylvaticus. Next base: position 157,831,132 of record NC_067474.1, read on the forward strand.
AGAGATAACAAGCTAGGCCCAGGTGAACACAGATAAGACAGAGAGTAAGAAGGATTCAGATTAGAAGAGATTGTAAAAATTAGTATGAGGCCAAGCAGAGCAATTCAGGAGAGGCTTAGAGAGATACACCAGACAGACATCACAAAGGAGAAAAAATGGTGAGTTTATTTAGGAATGAAGTCTCAGAGGCTCAACTCTTTGTAAGCCTAGATTAGATTGTATGGAGGCTAGAAGCTTGCCAAGGTTAGCAGACAGGGGCAGTAAGTCTCTGAGATTACAGTTAGGTCAAGAGAATAAAATATACTTTTACATCTAGCAAGTAAATGTTATATTTACACCAGAGTCCCTGCCCTGGAATAGTAGAGAACTCAGAGTGCCCTACTGTACATTCTAGTTGCCTCAAGTCAAAACCCTCATCTGAGAGAAACATGGAACTTCACACCATGCCTTAGGGAAGGTACCTAAGTCTTCCTCCCTTGCCCAGCCAATTATCCAGACACCTGGAGACTGGGAAGGTCCTTGAGTTCGCATCCCTGCCCAGTCAATTAATGTAAAGACCATCAGGACCACCAATCCTTATGTATCTAGTTGCTATTGCTATAATCTGTCCTAAAACAATTTTATAAAGGCTTATGAAAGAAAGGATTCACCTCTGTTTTGGGTGCAGGGCAACCCCAGCATTCTAGAAAGATAAGCCTCTTGCTTTTGCATTGAACTCCATTCTTGAGTCTCATTTGGGATTCTCCTGGTAGCTAAGACTCACTTTGAGTCTTACATTTGGTGCACTGGCTGGGAAGCCAGAGAGCCTCAATGATGGCACGAGATATGGTGGTCTCAGGACCTGCTAGAGCCTAAAATGTCAGGTACGTCAGTTGTCTGTCTCTGTTTCTTGTGGATAATTGTCAACAGCTCCTTCAGGTTCTTTTCACCATGGAGGAGAAGGAGCAGACCCTCTTGAAAGCTAGAAAGAATGTTCCAGGAGTGAATGGTGCCCCAACCCATAATCCCTCTGAGATCAATGAAGGGTTTCCTCTTCAAAGACTGGACTGGGATTTTAATTCAGTTGGAGGTAAGGAACACTTAAAGGTCTATCACCAGGCTCTTTTGTCTGGTCTCAGGTGCGACACACTTTTGACTAAGGTAAGAGAGGTTAAGCAGGGACCCATGGAGTCACTGGGGGTTTTCTTAGAGAGACTTATGGAGGTATTCTGCCAGATATGCCATATGACCCAAGCAGTGAAGAATGTAAGGCTACAATGAGCATGGTTTTATAGACTAGGCTAGTAGAGATGTCTAAAAGAAACTTCAGAAGTTAGAAGGGTTGCAGGATAAATTGAGAGATTTAGTGCAAGTGGCAGAAAAAGTCTATCGAAATAAGGAAACTGAGGAAGAGAAAGAAGCAAGGTTGAATAAAGAGGAGGATAAAAGGCAAATGAAATGGGAAAAGAGTCGTGAGGGAAAGCAGGGAAGAGGGAGCCACACTGGAAGGAGTGGAAACAGCTGGACAAGGAACAATGAGAACACTGCAAGGAAAAGGTCCACTGGGCCCAAGAATGTCCCAATAAGTATAAAGACATCTGGTGAGCCTTGGGAAGGGTAATCCAAAGACCCCAAGATCCTGTCCATGGGTGGAGACAATGAATAGGAAGGATGGGGTTTGTAATCCCTCCTGGAGACCAGAAAGTAGAAGGAAAGAATACCCAATTCTTAGTTGATACAGGGGCTCAATATTCCAACTTGCTACACTCTGATGGGCCACTGTCAAGCAATAAGCCATGGGTCCAAGTGGCTACTGGCACCAAACTATATTCATGGACTACCCAAAGATCTGTTGACATAGGCTACACTAGGCTAGTAGAGATATCAAAAAGAAACTTCAGAAGTTAGAAGTGATGCAGGATAAGTTGTTGAGAATGTTAGTGCAATAGGCATGGGCTGGGTATCCCATTCTTTTATGATCATTGTCAATTGCCCCTACCATCTATTAGGAAGAGACCTACTCTCAAAGATGGGTGAAAAAATTAATTTCCTCCCAGAAGGGCCTCAAATCAAAGGACCAAGTAGGGAGCCAATTCAAGTGCTCACTATTAATTTAGAAGATGAGTACCAGTTATTTGAACAAATCCCCAAAGGGTCTACACCAAAGGAAATGGACTGGTGGCTGGAGGCTTTTCCCCAAGCATGGGCAGAGACAGCTGGGATGGGGAAATAAAGGCACCAGCCTCCAGTGGTGGTTAAGCAAAGGGAACAAGCCTCTCCTATCTCTGACGGGCAGTACCCAATGTCCAGGAAGCCCAGGAAGAGAAAAGACCCCTTATTAATAGATTCTTACAGCTGGGAATTTTGCAGAAGTATTGATTGGCCTAGAACACCCCGCCTTCCCCATGAGAAAACCTGGAACTAAGGATTACTGGCTAGTACAGGATTAAAGAGAAATGAATAAATGGGTGGCTGACATCCACCCCACAGTACCCAACCCATGCACTCTCCTGGGCTCTTTATCATCCTCCAGGACTTAGTATACAGTTCTAGAGGAAAAGGATGTGTTTTTTCTGTCTTCCACTAGCAGCCAAGAGTCAAGAATATTTTCCCTTTGAATGGAAATTCCCTGATAAATGGATCACAGGGCAGTTGACTTGGACTAGATTGCCCCAAAGCTTTAAGAACTCAACAACCATCATTGTTCAAGAGAATCTATGGCCACAAATCTCTGCCCTGTATGCCCCAGGAACATCATCCATACACAACGTCCAGTCAGGGGATGTGGACTACATCTGGAGACATCTAGCAGGAACACTAGACTCCAGGTGGAAAGGACCCTATGTCATGTTGCAAACCATGCCAACTACTGTCAAAATAGATGGAGTTGCTGCCAGGGTCCACATCACCCATGGAAAACTGGGTAGTGGACCTACATCGGTTCAGTATCGTCACACTGGAAAGCACAACAAACCTCAAACACATTGAAGCTTAAACTCTCCAGATGGCCAAGTGATCAGGCTTCTTCTTCCTGACCACTGTGCTTGGACTCCTTGCCTAGAAGACTCAAGCCAGGCCAGGCAGCCCTCATCAACCTCCAAGACTAACCTGGCAGGTAGTCCTAGCCACCAGGGATATGGTCTGGTCAAACACTGGGGAAAACCCTCCAAATACTTCTTGGCCTACTTTATCCTCTGATCTGTGTAGCCTGGAAGGCAGACTGGACACCTGGGATAAATGGAGTGGGGGGGCTGCCTGAGTGCCATGGAAAAAAGTTCAAGCTCACTGACACCTTGCACATGCAGGGGAGTATGGGATAGGGACATAGGTTGTGGATATCCCCAGCTAAGCGATAACCTTCATCAGGTTCTAATTTATGTGTGACCCCAGAATGGGAGATTCAGGTCTATGGCTCATTGATGCAGAGGACCAGAGAACATTTACTGGAAGCACAGCTCTAGCTGGGACTTGATTACAGTAAGCAGGGCCTTGAAGGGAAGGGGGCTTATAAGCAGCAGCTGTGGGAAATATCATAGTTTGACAAAAAACCTCCACTAAGGAATCCATCCTGATGACACCTGGGGAAACCAGCATCTATCAGGGACTTGGACAGAAAAGTGTCACTGCCTTAACTTTTTTTGCAACACTATTACCATATAGTTCACCCCAAAGAGAAAAGAAGCTCACAACTTGGGAGTTGGTAGCTCCTGGGGGTTAAGATTATACCAGACATGATATGATGATGACCTACTGTTTACTATCACGTTAAAGACAGAGACCCTCATGACCCCAGTTGGACTAACAGAATCCTAAAGATGGCTTCCAACCCAGCACTTCTGCACAAGGCCCAGGATTTATCCTTACTATTCCCCAGTTAGGAGTAACTCTCACCACCAGGGTCACCCCTCCTCCTGACTTCCTTACATTCTATAGAAGCAAGGTCAAGACAGTCTCCCATAACAGGGAACTAATTGAAAAAAAAAAAACCTTTTTTGTGATCAATCGATATCCCACTAAATACTAAAGACTAAACCTGATCTAACCAGATCTTGTTAGTTATCTTATCATATACCTCCCCCTATTATGAAGGTATAGCTTTCAATCCATACATTATAGCATCTAATGACTCCAATACTTGTAGATGGGTAGAGAAATCTGGAGTTGGCCTCAATTTTCAAGCTGTGTCTGAAAAGGACTATGTCTAGGAAAGGTACTCAGCTCTCACTCCCATTTGTGTAGCCAACATTGGTCAACAGCATAGAGTGACACATATTACATCACCCCAGAAAATGGATGATAGGCCTGCTCTACAGGGTTGATTCCTTATGTTCACTCCACTGTTTTTAACACCATCAAAGATTTCTGTGTCATAGTGCAACTGGTCCCCCACCTCATTTATCATCCTCATAGGGAACTCCTGAATCATTGGAATGGAGACACTTAGTGTCAGAAAAGAAAACCTCATATTGCTCACAGTTCCCCTACTCTAGGGTCTAGAGAGAGGAGGTACTGCTACTGGAGCATCAGCACTTGCCTTCAGGGGGGAAAATTATTAGAGCCTACCGACTGCCATGAATATAGATATCAAGAGGTTTGAAATTCAATCTCTCATCTCCAGGAGTCACTTATTTCCCTCTCACAAGTGGTGCTCCAGAACTGCAGGGGGTTAGACTTATTGTTCATTCAACAAAGAGGTTTATGAGGTGCTGCACTCAATGAGGAGTGCAGTTTCTACATAGAGTACTCAGGGGTAGTTAAAGACTCAATGGCTAAAGTACAAAATGGGATGGCCTGAAGAAAGAGAAAGAGAACAAAACCAAAGATGGTTTGAATCCTGATTTAATTTGTCCCCATGGTTAACTACTCTAGCTGGACTCTTGATTATCCTACTTTTGCTGCTAACCTTTGGACCCTGCATTTTAAATTGCTTAGTTAATTTTATTAGAGTACAGCAGATGCTACTTAGACAACACTATAAAGATATACCTCTCAATGTTTCTGTCTATACGTTAACTTGCTTATAGATTATGGTTAATTGCTTCACAATTGAAGCACTAAGCACACACAAGAAAAGGGTGAAATAGAGAGCCCTGACATGGAACTTCCCACCAGGCCTTAGGGAAAGTCTCCCTCCCCTGCCCAGCCAATCATCCAGCAACCTGGAGATAGGGAAGGTCCTTGAGTTCCCCTCCCTGCCCAGCCAATTAATGTAAAGATCACCAGTGCCAACAACCACTACATGCCTAGTTGCTGTTGCTATAGTCTGCCCTCAAAAATGCATAAAAAGCTTATGAAAAGAAGAGAAGGGGTCTCCACTCCTCTGGATGTAAGATGACCCCAGCACACTAGAAAAATAAACCCCTTGATTTCACATAGAACTCCATTCTCAATGTTCATTTGGGGGTCTTTCACTAGCTAAGACTCACTTTGATTCTTACACATCCATCTCAGCATGTGGAGTCTGACAAGAACCGATAAAGACACAGGTAACCTTTTTGCCACCAGGTTACTATAGCCTGCTCATTTCAATCTTATTCCTCTTTGGAAAGTCTATGTGATCAGCCTCTTGTCCTGGCAAAAAAGACACTGGTAATCTGTCATGGGCCTTACAGAGACAGCATCAATGCCATATGCCTAGGTTACACAGGCTCTTATTTCCATAGGTTGAGTTTTCCAAGGATGGACTGAGGAGAATCTCAGAATTTGTCTGGCATCACTCTTTATTTTGAATTCATTATAGTGTCCTCTGAGACACTGGACTTTATTACAATAATCTAGGGAATGAGTAGAATCCCTGATAACTAGTGCCCACATGGCTGCATATCCAGACTTTGTCTCAAATGTAAAAGTGAACCAAGATGTGTAAGTTTCCCCAAAGCAGATATAGAGCCATGTGACTGCATGAGAATACCCTAAATGGCTGTGAGTCTGAGATAGTCGAGGCAATATATGGCATGCCTTCTGCATACATCAGTTTCCCTCCTCTCGCCCCCTTCTTTCTTTCTGCATTTTGCTATGGTTGGAAGAGCAGTAATACTTTTGTTACAGCAATAGGATTGCTCTAGATTTTAAGATATAGCTGGGCTATGTTGTAAGACCCCAGTGTCACAAAACAAAAAGAAAGAAAGAAAGAAAGGAAGAAAGGAAGAAAGAAAGGAAGAAAGAAAGAAAGAAAGGAAGGAAGAAAGAAAGAAAGAAAGAAAGAAAGAAAGAAAGAAAGAAAGAAAGAAAGAAAGAAAGAAAGAAAGTCAAATGAGTGCAAAGTCACACTGGACACAAGAAAAAGCATCACCCACTTGGTCAATCTCATTTTATCGGAGTGCTGGAGCATGCAGGAGAAAATATAGCAATCACTGTGTGGGGACTGGATTATGGGAGTGCTTACCTAGGATTCAGGAGGCCCAGAGGAAATCCACAGTACTTGAGCCAGGATTAGTGTAGCACACATGCAAGCAAGTCTAGAATTTGAGAAGTAGTATACAAAAGGAGTGCCAGGGCATCCCAGGCTAAAATGGTTCTTACCCGAATAAAATCAAAACAAACAAAATCCTTGGGTCATTTCAAGCTATTTAGTTTGCTTTATTTATAAATTAAATGGCATACTCTCCCATGCAACATTGTGAGGTATCTCTGTTTTCTGGAGTTTTTTTCACCACTTTTTATTTTCAGTTTTTTTTTTCTGTATAGACTCATCACTATTATTTAATCTCTGTATGTTGTGATGAGTATTAAACTCAATACATGCCAGATGCATGGTCAACCCTGGAGCTATATGCTAGACCCTTCCAAAGGGCTTTTTGAGAGATGATGAACTATAATGAATCTTGACCTGGGACAGGTTCTTTCACTGCACCAACAAAGCCTCATCCAGGATCCTTTCTTACTGCTTGGAGCTAAGTTCCCATGACACTGTCCTGACCAAACTGGACGCAATGGGCTTAATTGCCCACCATACTCTACCTATCACCCTCTGCGTCTCCTGGACCCACATACTTTCATGTCATACCTAGATCTCAAACTGTCAAAAAGTATGGAGCTTCTTTGCAATGGTGTAGCAGGTCAGGACTTGGCTTCAGTCTCTGGAAGGAGGTCACTGAGTCTGTAAAATTTCCTTTTGACCTCTGTAGGAGTGGCTGCGGCATGCTCACATGCATTGAGAGACCAGAATTTTTAAGTTCAGACTCCATTTTGGGAACTTGAACTCAGGTAAACTAATAGGCTGGTAAATAACATTAGTATCCTAGTTACCCACCCAACAAAAACCCAAGGCTAGCTCCAGTCTCTAGGCTAACCCTCAATAAGATATGCATCTACAGGCTACCCACCCCCCAAAAACCAACATCTAACACCAGTATCCAGGTGATTCTCTCAACAATTCTGTAGTCCCAGGTTACAAGCCTGCCCCTGCCTAATGGCTATCAATGCAGAGAAAAACAAAAATTAAGTTTATGGTTTGATTCCCCGCACCAGTCAATCATGTTTCAGGCTTCAGTAGCTTTCAAATTAGATGCTTGTAACTCACCCCTTGCCTGCTGCTTTCTATAAAAACTTATCCCAAAAGGTGTTCTGGGCTCATCTCCATCAAACCTGTCCTACTGTGTCAGGGCTGGCAGGTGGGGTGGAGTGCCCAAGCTCTATCTTGTGAATGAAGTCCCTGTTGTGATTTTCAATAGATCAACTCCTGTCTGTTTTTTTTTAGTTTCACTAACACTTCCCTGGTATTACAGCATCAAAACCCAAAAATAAGAAACAAATTTAGTTTTCATGGAACTAAAGTAATGATTTGAATTTAGGAACTGAGAGGTGGCTCAGTGGTTAAGAACACTATTTGTTTTCCCAGAGGACCTGTTGTGGATACACATTTCCAAACAACTTTATTTCCAGGGAATCTATTGCCCTTTTCTATCTTCCATGTGCTTCAAGCACACATATGGTGCACAAATAGGCAGGCAGACACTCATGCACATAAGGGAAACAAAAAGAAAGAGTCAAAGCATGGTGAGAATCCCACAGGGTCTTAGAACCTAGGGTATCAGCTTTCCCCTGCCTGGATTTGGAGATCTCTCAACATTGTCCAGATTAGGTAAGTCCCTCATATCTGTCAGGATACCTCACCACATACAGCCTAGTCTATCTTTGTCCTCAGTTTAAATATTGTATATAGTTATTGATTGATCCTTTTTGTGAGGAGATCTTTCTTTCTGTATGACCTTGTTACTGTCTGACCTGGTACTCACAGAGATACTCCTACCTCAGAAACATGAAGGCTGCTTAACCATAATATCCAAGTGTGTTCAATCATATCCAATTATTTATTGGGTCACTGTGGTTTTCTTTCTTTAAGACAGTCCCATTAAGAATGTAATGCTGACATTGAATTCAAGGCGATCCATGCTGGAATGACAGCTGTAAGTTACTCAAGTTCCTTAAGTGCTGATCTTGATGTCACTTTAAGCCTGGCATGCTTGGCTGTGCCTTTACTTCCAGCAACAGAAATGGATGCAGAGCCTTAAGCATGAAAGGAGAAAGAGGAACACTCCTCCACTGCTGGTGGGGTTGCAAATTGGTACAACCACTCTGGAAATCAGTCTGGCGGTTCCTCCGAAAACTGGGCACCTCACTTCCAGAAGATCCTGCTATACCACTCCTGGGCATATACCCAGAGGATTCCCCACCATGTAATAAGGATACATGCTCTACTATGTTCATAGCAGCCCTATTTATAATTGCCAGATGCTGGAAAGAACCCAGGTATCCCTCAACAGAAGAGTGGATGCAAAAAATGTGGTATTTATACACAATGGAATACTATTCAGCCATTAGAAACAATGAATTCATGAAATTCTTAGGCAAATGGATGGAGCTACAGAACATCATACTAAGTGAGGTAACCCAGACTCAAAAGGTGAATCTTGGTATTCACTCACTAATAAGTGGATATTAACCCAGAAACCTGGAATACCCAAAACATAATCTACACATCAAATGAGGTACAAGAAGAAAGGAAGAGTGGCCCCCTGTTCTGGAAAGACTCAGTGAAGCAGTATTCAGCAAAACCAGAACGGGGAAGGACAGGGGGAGAGAAGGGGGCTTACGGGACGTTCTGGGAGTGGGTGGGCTAGGAAAGGGGAAATCATTTGAAATGTAAATAAAACATATATCGAATAAAAAAATAAAAAAAATAAAACAGGGAAAATGGGGAAAAAAAAAAGAAATGGATGCCGAGGCAGGCCAATCTCTTGGTTTGATGTCAAACCAGGGATAATATGTATCTTAAAAAAGAAAAATAAGCAAGCAAGCAAATAAACAAAACCAAAAAGTATTTGTAGATGCTAATTTATACATAGTCCATTCTTTTCATGAGGGCTAGAAGAGCTAAGCACAATTTATTTATCATCAAAATATAGGCTGAGTTCTCATGCTTCTTAGTGATCCCTTTCCACTGTGAAGAATTCACCAAAAACACTATGGGAATGAATTAGATGGGGTCTTTGGGAACTAGGATAGTTTGAACATGCTTCAGGAGTCAACAGAAGAATTATAATTTTAAAACCAACAAAGGCTGGACCAAACAGTCCTGGATTGGATATGTGGTGTTGCCACTTGCTGAGATGTTATAGAACATACCTTTAATCTCATCACTTGGAATGCACAGGCAGGAAAATCTGTTTGAGTTCAAGGCCAGTGTGATATATCAAGTCAGTTCCAGGACAGTGAAAAATACAGGTGTCTCTGTAAAGATGCTGTCTCAAAAAAAAAAAAAAAAAAAAAAAGCAAAGAGTAAGCCTAAAAAAAAAAAATAGAAAATTTATGTTGCCAATACCCTATCTGATAGAGGACTAATATCCAAAATATATGAAGAACTTAAAAAACTAAACATCTAAAATCTAAAGAATCTAATTGAAATCAGTGTACAGATTGAAAAAGACTATTCTTCATTTTTTAAAACTATTTATAGCCAAGCAGTGGTGGTGCATGCCTTTAATCCCAGCACTTGGGAGGCAGAGGCAGGCGAATTTCTGAGTTCCCGGCCAGCTTGGTCTGCACAGTGAGTTCCAGGACAGCCAGGACTATACAGAGAATCCATGACTCAGAAAAAAAAAAGAAGTATTTATTGGAGGCTGGAGAAATGGCTCAGTGGGTAAGGGCACTGACTATTCTTCCAAAGATCCTGAGTTCAAATCTCAGCAATCCCATGGTTACTCACAATGGTCTGTAATGTAATCTGACACCCTATTCTGGTATGTCTGAAGACAGATACAGTGTACTGAGACGTAACAATGAATATAATCTTTAAGCCAGAGTGAGTGGGGCATACTGGAGTGAGCAGGGGTCCTGAAATCAATTCCCTGCAACCACATGATGGCTCACAACCATCCACATAACTGCAGTATATGGATATACAAAATAAATGAATAAATCTTTAAAAATAAAAATATTACAGGATCTTTGTGAGTTTCTTTTTTAAATTAGATATATTCTTTATTTACAATTCAAATGATGTCCCCTTTCCTGGTTTCCTCACACACACCAGAAAATCCCCTAACCCATCCCCACTCTGCCTGCTCACCACTCTACCCACTCCTACTTCCCTGTACCAGCATCCCCCTGTACTGGGGCATTTACCCTTCTCAGGTACACGGGCCTCTCCTCCATTTGATGTCCAACAAGGCCATCCTCTACTGCATGTGCATCTGTAGTCATGGGTCCCTCCATGTACAATCCATGGATCGTGATTTAGTCCCTGGGACCTCTGGAAGTGCTGAGTGGCTCATATTGTTGTTTCTCCTATGCTGCTGCAAACCTCTTCAGCTCCTTGGGTCCTTTCTCTAGCTCCTCCACTGGGGACACTGTGCTCAATTCAATGGTTGGCTGAGAGTGAAACCTTTGGTATTTGTCATGCACTGGCAGAAAGTCCCAGGTGACAGCTATAACAGGCTACTATCAGCAAGCCCTTGTTGGTATCCACAATAGTGTCTGGGTTTTGTAACTATACGGGATAGATCCCTAGGAGGAGAAGTCTCTGTATACCACAGTCTCTGCTCCACATTTTGTCTCTGTATCTCCTCCTGTGGGTATTTTGTACCCCCTTCTAAGAAGGACCAGAGTATCTATACTTTGTTCTTTCTTCTTGAGCTTTATTTGGTTTGTGAATTGTATTTTGGGTATTCCTGGATTCTGGGCTAATATCCACTTATCAGTGAATGCATACCATGTTTATTTTTTTTGATTGGGTTAGCTCACTTTGCCCTGCAAAGTGACCAGAACTTGGAAGGGGTCCCCGCAGCCTCTGCCATCTTCACTGCTGGACAAACCAGGCAGGCAACACCAGGTACACAGAGACAACCGAGTATAGCATTGCTTGGAGCAAGGCACACCAGGGCTCCAACAGAATCCAAGAGTAGGGCAGCCCATCAGCAGTCTGTGCCAGGGAAAACCCAGTCATCCAGAGGTGCGGAAATAGCATTATAGGCTCACAGGTGGTTCAAGTACCAGCCAGTGACAATAGGACCAACTAATGCCAGAGATAACCAGATGGCAAAAGGCAAATGTAGGAATGTTACTAACAGGAATCAAGGCAATATGGCAGTATCCAAACCCAGTTCTCCGACAACAGCAAGTCTTGGATACCCCCCAACACATGAGAAACACAAGATCTGGATTTAAAATCACATATCATAACGCTGTTGGATTACAAGAAGGACATAAATAAACCTCTTAAAAAAGTATAGGAGAAATGAATCAAAGTTAGAAACCCTAACAAAGGAAACACAAAAATCATTTAAAGAAAATCAGGAAAATATGGGTCAACAGACAGAAGCCAATAAAGAGGAAATGCAAAAAACCCACTTTAAGAAATACAGGACAACTTGGGTCAACAGGCAGAAGCCATGAAAGAGGAAACAAAAATCCCTTAAAGAATTACAGGAAAACACAAACAAACAAGTGAAGGAACTAAGCAAAACCATCCAGGATCTAAAAACTGAAGTAGAAACAACTAAGAAATCACAAAGGGAAACAACTTTGGAGATAGAAAACCTTAGGAAGAAATCATGGGTCATAGATGCAAATATCAATAACAACAGAATACAAAAAAATAGAAGAAAGAATCCCAGATGCCAAAGGTACCATAAAAATTATTGACTCAACAGTCAAAGAAAATGCAAAATACAAAAAGGTTGTAACCCAAAACATCTGGGAAATCCACAGCAAAATAAGAAGACCATCATAAGGATTATAGGTATAGATGAGAGTGAAGATTTACAACTTAAAGGGCCAGTAAATATTTTCAACGAAAGTATGGAGGAAAACTTCCCTAACCTAAAGAGAGAGATGCCCACGAACATACAAGAAGCCTACAGAACTCCAAAGAGACTCGACCAGAATAGAAATACCTCCTGTCACATAATAATCAAAACTCCAAATGTACTAAAGAAAGAATATTAAAGGCAGTAAGAGAAAAAGTCCAAGTAACATATAAAGGAAGACCTATCAGAATTACATCTGGGGGCAACTTGGAAACTAATGCTAGATACCAACCTGTTAGTTTCCCTGAGTTCAAACTTAAGTTAGGTTCTCTAAAATGAAATCTGAATTTAAAAGATTTTTCTTTTTTTTATTTTTTTTATTTTCATTTATTTATTTTTTTAATTCGATATTCTTTTTATTTACATTTCAAATGATTTCCCCTTTTCTAGCCCCTACTCCCCGAAAGTCCCGTAAGCCCCCTTCTCTCCCCCTAACCAGCCTGTTACTTTCCCTGAGTTCAAACTTATATCAGGTTCTCTAAAATAAAGTCTGAATTTAAAAGATTTTCATCTCACTATCACCACACCTTGGCAAAAGAAAATACAATCTTTTTTCCAAAACAGGTTTTCTTTGTGTAGTTCTTACTGTCTGGAACTAGCTCTGTAGACCAGGCTAGTGTCAATCCCTCAAGGATCTGCCTACCTCTGTTTGAACAAAACACCAATAGTCCAGGCTCTAAGATCAACAATTGAAAAATGGGATCTTGTGAAACTGGAAAGCTTCTGTAAATAAAAGGACACTCTCAGTATGACCAAACTCAAAACTGCACATAGGGAATGATTGTCTCTGGCCCTACATCTAATGGAAGGCTAATATTGAAAATGTATAAAGAACCCAAGATGTTAGATTCCAAAAAAAAACAAATAACCCAATTTAAAAATGGGGTACAGTGCTAAACAGAGAATTCTCAACAGAGGAATCTTGAATGGCCTAGAAGCACTTAAAAATGTTCAACATCTTTAGTCATCAGGAAAATGAAAATCAAAATAACCCTGAAATTTTACTTTATATCAATCAGAATGGCTAAGATCAAAATCTTGGGCAACAGCAGATGCTGGGAAGGATGTGGAGAAAGTGGAACACTCCTCCATTGCTGCTGGGATTGCAAGCTGGTATAACCACTTTGGAAATCAAAATGTCAGTTCATCAAAAAAATGAAAAATTAATTTTATCTGAATAGCCATCTATACAACTCCTGTGCATAAACCCGAAAGATGCTCTACCATATCACGAGGACAGTTGTTCTACCATGCTCATAAAAGCCTTATTTGTAACAGACAGAGGTTGTGTGTGACTTGCATATTCCACTACATGGTGATCCATAACTAGTGATTGTTTTGTGTTTGGTTGGCTTTTGAGACAAGCCCTCACTATGTAGACCACAAACCTTTGAATTCCTGGCAGATCTCTTGATTTGCTTTCTCAAAATCTGGGATTCTTGATCAGATATTCTCAAGTGTCATGAATAAAGCTTTGCTTAGTGCATATTGAATCTTGTTTCTTTGCTCTTTGAAATATGATTTAGGGCAGTGGTGGTGCACGCTTTTAATCCCAGCACTTGGGAGGCAGAGGCAGGTGGGTTTCTGAGTTTAAAGCCAGGCTGGTCTACAGAGTGAGTTCCAGGACAGCCAGGGCTACACAGAGGAACCTTGTCTCAGAAAAAAAAAAGAACTATGATTTAGTTTATAGTACAGGCTAATCATAAATGTGTGGGAACTTATTAACCTCATCTTCCCAAATGGAAATATTAATATGCTGAGTTTATTTTAAAAGCCTTAGTATTTGGTGACATTACCTGTCATTATGAAAAATACTGATTTTGAAACCGTAACAGCAGATGACTTTGACCCATTGTCATGCCTCAATTGTTATGACCCAAAACCTTTCTGGCATTGTTTTCCCACTTGTATATCTATCTGCATATATAAAAATAATTGCAAATTATCCAATAGATTCAAAGTGAAAAAGTGGATGATCACTGTATTACCATCCTGGTACTCAGGCTAGGGGGAGCTTGTGTTCATCTAAGTTGGTTGAAACAAAACAAAAGAGCACAAAAATGTGAAATAAGCATCATCCTTCCTAGCCGGGCAGTGGTGGCACATGCTTGTAATCCCAGCACTTGGGAGGCAGAGACAGGTGGATTTCTGAGTTTGAGGCCAGCCTTTTCTACAAAGTGAGTTCCAGGACAGCCAGGGCTATATGGAGAAATCCTGTCTCAAAAAAACCAAATCCAAAAAAAAAAAAAAAAAAAGCATCATCCTTCCTAAAATTAGTTTATTTATTCACTTTACATCCCAATTTCAACTTCTCTCTCCTACCAGACCCTCTAATGCATTTCTTCCCCATCCTTCCCCAAGCATCTTTCTTTGCTTGTCCTTTCTTTCTTTTTACTGGTGTCATGTAGTGCAGGCTGGCCTTCAATTCATCATCTTCTATCCATCAATTTCTAAATGATTGCTGGAAGCCTGCCTGACCTTTTGTGTTTTCAAGCTGAAGTTTGACACAGGGGAAGGAGGAGTGACGGATAAGGGACTGGAAGGAGCAGTGTTTGGGATATAAATAAATGAATAAGTTAATAATCAAACAAACAAAACCAACAACTGAAAGAAACCAAACAAACAAACAAATAAAAATCAAAGAGATTAAACTACCAAGCAGATCCCCACTTGAATTTCAGGATGAGCCCCGGAGGCACTCATAGACAGAAGGATCTGGACCTCAGGGACAGCTCTAATAACCTGTCACAAAAGTTTTCAAGTGAAGCTTCAAGAGCTAGCCCAAGCCTTTAATCCCAGTGCTCTGGATGAAAGACCTTGCCACAAGGTCTCAGTCCCTTACCTTGTCTGTATTGAGATCAACTTAATGTGAACACACCCTATATACACCCCAGGCAGTCACTCCATGCAAGCCACATAGGTCTGTTCATATTTTTTTCCACCATTGGAACACAAGATGTCGTATAAATTGCCCAGGCTGGCCTTGAGATCACATTTAATCCCAGTACTTGGGAGACAGAGGCAGGTGTATTTCTGAGTTCAAGGCCAGTCTGGTCTACAAAGTGAGTTCCAGGACAGTCAGGGCTACACAGAGAAACCCTGTCTCGGGGAAAAAAAACATTAGGGATTTTTTTGTTCCTTCCTTCTCAACCTCCTGAACAGGTCCCCAAACTTTAGCACAACTGACTCCATGGTGGAAGTACAATTCATGCCACAAAATCAGCTTGTACACAGCACATCACCCAAACATACAAGAAGTCCTGGTTTTCACCAGTATCTCAGTTCATTCTTTCCTGCAATGAGATCTTATCAACATAAGCACAGTCTATTTACATACATATCTACATGGACTGGAGGATTACTGAGGCCCAACTGTACTTTCTACTCATCATGGCAATGATTCCATTAAAAGCCAACATGGTACAGAAATGCAAGGGGGTGGCCAGGCATTGGTGGCACATGCCTTTAATCCCAGTACTTGGGAGGCAGAGGCAGGTGGATTTCTGAGTTCAAGGCCAGTCTGGTCTACAAAGTGAGTTCCAGGACAGCCAGGGCTACACAGAGAAACCCTGTCTCGGGAAAAAAAAACATTAGGGATTTTTTTTGTTCCTTCCTTCTCAACCTCCTGAACAGGTCCCTAAACTTTAGCACAACTGACTCCATGGTGGAAGTACAATTCATGCCACAAAATCAGCTTGTACACAGCACATCACCCAAGCATACAAGAAGTCCTTGTTTTCACCAGTATCTCAGTTCATTCTTTCCTGCAATGAGATCTTATCAACATAAGCACAGTCTATTTACATACATATCTACATGGACTGGAGGATTACTGAGGCTCAACTGTACTTTCTACTCATCACGGCAATGATTCCATTAAAAGCCAACATGGTACAGAAATGCAAGGGGGTGGCCAGGCATTGGTGGCACATGCCTTTAATCCCAGTACTTGGGAGGCAGAGGCAGGTGGATTTCTGAGTTCAAGGCCAGTCTGGTCTACAATGTAAGTTCCAGGACAGTCAGGGCTACACAGAGAAACCCTGTCTCGGGGAAAAAAGAAAGAAGAAAGAAAGAAAGAAAGAAAGAAAGAAAGAAAGAAAGAAAGAAAGAAAGAAAGAAAGAAAGAAAGAAATGGGTAGAGGAAATAAAAGAAGGAAGGAAGGAAGGAAGGAAGGAAGGAAGGAAGGAAGGAAGGAAGGAAGGAAGGAAGGAAGGAAGGGAAGAAAAAAAGAGAAAGAAAGAAAGAACCCCTAATGTTTTCTCAGAGACTTGAAGAATGCATAATGAGGGCCGGGCGTTGGTGGCACACGCCTGTAATCCCAGTACACTGGGAGGCAGAGGCAGGTGGATTACTGAGTTCAAGGCCAGCCTGGTCTACAGAGTGAGTTCCAGGACAGCCAGGGCTATAGAGAGAAACCCTGACTCAGAAAAAAAATGCATAATGAGTTCAGGAGAGGCCTAAGTTATAGAGGTTTAATGTAGACAAAAAAAAAAAAAAATAGAAAATCTGAGAGCTCAAACTTTGAGGCAAGTTTTAATGAATAGGCTTGAGATTTTGCCAGAACTTCAGATTAGCATTTTACCGATGGAGATATCAGGTTTTAGCAAGAATATATGAAGCTGGTTGTGCTCTCTCTATAGGGTGCATATCATGACACTCTATGAACCTCTGATTCAAAAAGTGTGCCAGAATACTGAGAGAGCTCTGGAAATAAATGTATAACTAGATTTCACTCCAAAGTATAAACAGCTTCACCTCTCTCCCTCATGAGAAATTGACTGGTAATGACTTATTTGAAGTGCCTCTCACACTAGACCATGATGAATGGTAGATTCATATTCATACTTGATGCCCCAGTATAAGTGAATACCAGAACAGGGAAGTGGGAGTGGGGTAGCTGGTGAGCAGGGGGAATGGGAGGATGGGATAGAGTGGTTTTGGAGGGAAAACCAGAAAAGGTATAACATTTGAAATGTAAATAAAGAGAATATCTAATAAAAAACCTGGCTGTCTGTGCATGACTCAATCTAAAAAGTCTTTTTTTTCCTGTTTGTTTGGGGTGTTTTGTTTTGGTTTGCTTTTCTTTGCTTTTCATTGTTGTAGTCAAGACAGTTTCTCTGTGTGACCCTGACTGTCCTGGAATTTACTCTGTAGACAAGATTGCCTTGGAACTCATAGATCCAACTGCATCTGCTTAAGGAGTGCCTGGATTAAAGGCACAAGCAAACGACTTCAATAAATCAGTTCTTGACATAAGTCTGCCTTAAGTTTCTCCCTGATTATGGATCTGATCCAACAACCTATACCATCAAAATGTGAAAATGGGCAAGTGGGTGGATTCTCAATTATTTAACCAGAGGCCGATTTTGGGTGGGAGGGTGTGACTACAAAGGGAGGGTTCAATGGAAAGGTATATAAGGAGTCAAAGCATCCAGTTGAAAAGTGTACAAAAAGTCTAAGACTCCAGAGAATATCCCAGAGTCCTGGTGCCTGCAGTCAGAGTCTTTCCCTGCCTGGGTTCAGAGACCTATCACCAGTATCCAGATCAGGTAAGTCCCTTAGCTCCATCAGGATACCTCTTCTCATGTAAGCTCATGTATATGGTTACTGATTTGTCTTTTTCTAGATGAGATATTTCTATATAACCTTGCCTGGCCTGGAACTCACAGAGATTCTCCCATCTCAGAAAACTGAGGTTTGGCTAACCATAATATTAATTGGATCAGTATGGTTTCTGTGGGGTTTTTTACACTCACATTAAGATTGTCAGTGTGACCCTGAATTCAAGGCAATCCATGCTGGAATGAGAGCTGAGAGTTACCCAAGCGCCTTGACTGCTGATCTTGATGTCACTTTATTTCTGCCATTCTTGGGTGTGCCTTTAATCCCAGCAACAGGGGTGCAGAGGCAAATTGATCTTTGAGTTTGAAGCCAATCTGACCTATGTAGTGAGTTTCAAAACATCCAGTGATAAGACATGTCTCAAAAAATCAAAACAAGCAAGCAAACAAACAAAAACAGTGTTTGTAAGTGCTGAGTGACAATAGAATATCGTCTGTTCTAATCGAGAGGGCTGGGAAAACTAAGCATAGTTTATCATCAAAATATAGACTGAGGTCTCTGGGTGATCCCTTCCCACTGGGATAAATTCACCCAAGATTAGTTAGAATAAGATAGAGTCTTTGGGAAACAGGATATTTTGGACAGACTTCACAAGCTGATAGGAGAATTATAACTTTCATACCAAGACAAAACTTTAAAACTGGACAAAACATTTCTGAATTGGACATGCTGTGGTGGCATTGCTGACCAGTGATAGAACATAACTTTAATCCCAGCACATGGGAGGTAATGGCAAGAAGATTTGTGTGAGTTCAAGGCAAGTAGGGTCTAGAAAGTGAGTTCCAGGGAAGCCAATAATGCAGTGCTTTCTGTAAAACCCATGTTTCAAGAAACAAATCAAAAGAAAAAAAATTCTGGGTTGGAATGATGGCTCAGCCATTAAGAGCACTGAGCATTCCAGAGGTCCTAAGATCAATTCCCAGGAACCACATGGTGGCGCATAACCTCTTCTGTTATGTCTGAAGACATACTGAAGGTGTATACTGTACACAGCATACAGCTACAATATATATAAAATAAATAAATTTTAAAAAACTTCAATTATTAAATGAAACTGAAAAATTATTATGAGACAAAGAACTGTGACATTCAGAAAAAGTGGCAGCTAAAGAATGGAAAATTGTGTTACCAATTCCCCATCTGATAGAGGACTAATATCCAAAATATACAAAGAACTCAAAACTAGATAACTAAAATCTAAATAATCCAACTAAAAATAGAGTAAAGATCTTTCTTTTTTTTTTTTTTTTTTTGGTTTTTTTTTGGATTTTGCTTTTTTCAAGACAGTGCTTCTCTGTATAGTCCTGGCTGTCCTGGAACTCACTCTGTAGACCAGGCTGGCCTCGAACTCAGAAATCCGCCTGCCTCTGCCTCCCAGAGTGCTGGGATTACAGGCGTGCACCACCACCGCCCGGCCAAAGAAATTCTTAAGAGATAAATCTGAAGAATAAGCAGGCATCTTCTGAATTATTTCTTACTATTTCAATATGCCTAGGTAAAACAAAATGAAACTTACTTTCCCAAGGCAGGGGTTTTTGTATAGCTCTTGCTGTCTAGAAATAGCTATGTAGACCAGAATCAAAACCACAGAGATCTGCCTGCCTCTGGCTCTATGATACTAGAGTTAAATGCATGTTCCTCTACCATTCCACTTAATCATAATTAGTCATTAATTACCAGCATTTTATTCCAGATATGGTCTAGCTTCATTGATTAATTACCTGTGACCTCTTTATGTAGATCAGGATGGCCGCTAACAATTGCCTCTGCTTCCTATGTGCTGGAACAATAAATGAGAATCAATATGCCTGGTTGTTTCTATATTTTTGGTTTAAAAACAAAACAAAAATCCCAGAGTTCCATATAACTAACTTTATTCACAAGGCAAGCCATGAACTTGCAATGGTCTTTCTTTAGCCTTCCTCATACAACACTGAGACTGGATCAATAAAAGATGCTTAATATGCTCATCTGAGGAAGAAAGGAATCTCTCTGAGCCATTTTGGCTACTTGCAATTCTGAGAGACTCTGTGACTGAGATCTGGGTCCTATCTCACTTTGTCAGTGACTGAAGATGTAGATCAGCTTGGTAGGATTCTGAGACCCACAGGTGTTCAGAACATGACACCACTATGGACACCTGGGCCTTGGCAGATCCTTTGTGGCTTTTTGTTGCTGTCACCCAGATGTACCCCGCTCTGATACATTACCACTATGTAACCAGACTGCAGTGAAGTTCTTCTGTTCAGCCCTGTGCCTCCCAGAGGCAGGTGTACACCTCCAAGCCTGCCCTCTCCTGAAATAACTAAGGACCTTTGAGGTGATTTATCTGATTTTCAACAATGACTTCGGTACTAGGGCACAAGGCTAGATTACTGAATCCCGGCCCAGCTCATAACCTACTCCATATGCATCCAGCAGATTGAGAGGTGGAGGATAGAAGATGTGGATGTTCATGGCCATTCCTTTTTATATTCTATATGAAACGAGCCTGGAATACAGGTCATCCTGTTTAGGAATATGCAATATTCCTTTTGAAAATGTTCTGTGAGGATTAGTTTAATTGGTTGATATAACTGCAGTGGAAGGTTTAGAAGCCTAGGCCTCAGATGAGTCGGCAAAAATTAGACCCCTGAGAAACCTGTATAGAATCCACTCAAGCTCAGAATACCACAAGTATCCATACACAGTGGTATCAAGATTACCACTCATTGGCCATTTCAGGAATTAGTGGGAAAAGAAGGAGCAGGCTCTAGAATCACCTCCCCATGGAGGTAAGAAATCGGCTAGTCAACAATGTGTAGCCAGACCCAGGGCTCAAAGCACTTTATAAACTGTGAACTGAGACAAATGATGGGGACAACCTGAACCTGCCCCATTCTAACTCCAGTCAAAAGCCAGAAAAAGGTGAAATGACTGTTCTTCATCCATTCACTTGTGATTGCTTCTCAACAATCACTCATATGTAATCTTGTGTGCCTTGATGTCATTCATGCTTCTCCTAAGTACTGCTGCTTCACGAAAAGGCCCTTTCTGATCAGCACAGTAAGTCTCCCATGATGCAATGTGGGAAAGTAGAGCAAAAGAGAATCCAGGTGTTATGGCTCAAACCCACCTAATACTTCAGTTATAAGGAAAGATGATGCAGGGTCTATATAATGAGTTTAAACCAGCCCAGATTGTATGGTGAGTTCCATCTAAGACAGCCATAGTTACACAGGAAAACCCTGTCTCAAACAGAGAAGAAGCTTCCAAAATATGTAGTTCATTATGGTAAGTAATCTCAGAGCTCAGAGTTTGAGGAGAAACATCTTGTAAGCTTTGAGACCTTAACCAGAATCTCTGATTTTAAACATTCCCACATAGAAATGTGATTAAATCTAGCTAAAGATGTAAATGTCAAAATAATTAAATGAGTGGAGGCTTTATGACCCAATCAGGTGGTAGCTTGTTTCTGAGAGGTGGGCCTAAAAAGGTAAGGTGTGAGGAAATGTGCATATAAGGTTCAGTATGGCTGCACAAGATAGTCTGAGGCTTGGAGCCTGGAGTGACTGCCTGTTCCTGCTAGAGTGGGAAAACCTGAAAGAAGTGTGAAGATCAGGTAAGTCATTCAATCCATCAGGATGCCCCATCTCACCCAGCCAGCCAGCCTCCCATTTCATCTTAGTATTTTTAATATTTGGTTATTGTAATTTTTGATTCGTTGTATGGTGTGATTGTTTTGAAGTAGAAAATGTGATTTAACTCAGGTTAGCTTAGAACTCCATATATAGCTGTCATGAAAGACTGATTCTGCTGCCTCCCCTCCTAAGTTCTGAGACCTCAAGTTGTGCCATTTATAGAGAGCCAAGTATGTAATATTCAAGGACTTGGCCCATTGAGGAAGTACCTTATTTTCTTACCAATATCTTCAGTACACCTTAAAATTTCCTAATTCACAATGATTATAGATTTAGAGAGAAAATGAAAATTGTGAAACCAATGGAAGCATTAAATTGACAATTTCCACAGTTCAGTCTTCTAAACAACACACTACAGCTCAGTGTGGCTACAGGGTCTAAAACTTAAGGAAGTCAAAGTAACAAAATCCATATCACAGCTTCTACCAAACTGTTCCATTGATTTAATTCATATATAGATTGGGTATGAGACCTTTAAGTTTGCTTCTTAGGGTTATCAGAGATAATGTAGAGGGGTTCACACAAAAGTGTGGAGTTCAGATCAACTGTCTTGATACCAGCTTCCCAGCAAGGGAGCTATAGAATGATTGGGTTGAAATGGGTGCTTTTGAATCTCAAGAAGGCCCTTAAGGGAAACGTGGCTCTTAGAAAAATAGATATTGTCTAATGGGAAATACAGGTTTATGATATTGCCTGAACAGTGACTGAGTTTGATTTGAATAATTAGTAGGGAAAGATGCAAGCTAAAATGTGTTTTACCTGAAATCTCCCTATTTCCATAGTATCTCCCCACAAGAAAGTCATAATGAACTTCAAGACCCCTCCCACGATCCAGCAGCTGGCAAAACAAAGCCTGCTGAAAGATGAAGCCTTGACAATCTATGCTCTAAAAGACATGAAAGAGGAGCTCTTCCCACCACTCTTCAAGGATGCATTTAGCAGCAAACAACATAACATCCTGAGGCAGATGGTGGCAGCCTGGCCTTTCCCATGCCTTCCTGTGGGAGCTCTGATGAAGACTCCTGACTTAGAGACCTTGAAGGCTATGCTGGATGGCCTGGATTTGCTGATGAGACAAAAAGTTCGACCCAGGTAAGAGACACCAAGGGAGCATGGGGATGAGAGGGAAGTGTATGGATTGAGGAAAGTATTCACAATGTGGTCCAAGTTGAATCTGAGACTTCTGATGTCACTATCTCTGAGGAGAGAAACTAAGAAAAGGGAAAGTGCTGTGTACAGCATAGCAGATAAGAGATGCAGCAATATGCAATGAGTTTGTCCCAGCCTCTTCCCTCGAGGAATGGATTTAAGGGTCTTTGTGTTGTAGGTCAAATCTGTTTACACATTGTCTCTTCTGTCATCTGAATATTTTTCCCATTTGATCCACAGGAGGTGGAAACTACAAGTGCTTGATTTACGAGATGCCAACGATAATTTCTGGAATGCGTGGGATGGAATAGAGGATGGTGCCTGCCCTCCAGACTTTAGCGAGACACAATTATTGAGGAATCATCCCATACAATGGGGAACACAGGCTGTGACTGTGTGGATAAACCTTTATGTGAATCCCAGGCATACAATTGAATACAATGAATATTTTTATGAGTGGGCAAAGAAGAGAAAAGATGTACAGGTGAACTGTCAGAAGGTGATGTTTTTGCCCAACCCTCACTACAACCCCTGGCATCTTCTGGAAATAGTTGAGCCAAGTTCTATCCAGCAATTGGAAGTGTATAAACACTTCAACCTGGACACTCTTGCAATGATAGCCTCTGACCTGGGCCAGATGAGAAACCTTCAAAAACTCCTTCTCAATAATGTCCACATATCTTTGGAACAGTCTGGAAATAAAGACATGGAAGACCGGTGTATAAGAATGATCATTCCCCATTTCTCCAAACTCCACAAGCTCCAGCATCTCTATTTGAATGACGTCTGCTTTGTGAATGAACATCTGGATGAAGTGCTCAGGTGAGTAAGGATAGTGAGCTTTATCCAGGGGCCAGATCAAAGCCTATGTTACATGAAAGGTCAGTGCACACCTGTGGCTTCCCTGACAATCTTGGATTTACACAGATTTGACCTTGTGATACTCTACATCCTGAGTTCTCACTTCAGTAAACTCAGACTATCAGGTATGTGTCCATTATTTAGAAACGTTCTTTGCTAGGATCCAGATGTAGCAGAAACAGATCTATGGAGGCTGTCCTGAGAACTGTATGAAGACTTTTGATCTGCTTCTGTCTCCCCATGAGTCTGAGGCCATCTAAGCACAGGAAGGGGCTGAGTAATGATTGAGGATCATTGGGGCTTCTGGGAACTCTGTTGACAGGACCAAGTCCATGCCATGGAGGTGGGCCTCATGCTCTCAAGTTTGTCACACACGGGAATGGTTCTAGGTCTTTCCAAGACAGTCCTACTGGGATTCACTTTCTGATATCATTTGTCCTCTGATGTAGTATTATGCTAGTAAGTGCAGAGGGCACTGTAGACCTTCAGGCAAAAGCAGTCATGATGGTGTTGTGTGTCCTCTGCTTATAGTGACAAGACTTATTGGGTACTCTCTATCAGGGAGCACTCTAATCTTGAGTTTCATTATGAGCACATAAAGACCTTAGACATAAATAGCCTCTTTTCTTGGAATCATTGCCCTCTGTGTACCTCTATTGAAGTTTAAGGAGATGATCTTCTTTGTCTCTCTTTAGGTGCTTAGAGAATCCCTTAGAGACCCTTGCAATCACTCGCTGCAAGCTGTCAGAATCAGATATGAGGTGTCTGTCCCAGTGTCCAAGAGTCTATCAGCTCAAACACCTGGATCTGAGTGGCATCGACTTTATAAATTTAAGTCATGAATTTCTAGGAAGACTTCTAAAACGACTGACAGCTACACTGCAGAAGCTAGAGTTGAAGGGCTGTATGATCACGGACTTCCAAATCGATGTCCTCCTGCCTGCTCTGAGCCAATGCACCCAGCTCACTGAGGTTGATTTTCAGATGAACTTCTTATCTAAGAACAGCCTGGAGAAGCTACTGCAGCACACTGCAAACCTGAGACAGCTGACCAAGGAAATGTACTCTGCACCCTATGAGGTCTATGATGAATTAGGTAATGTCCTCCCACAAAAATTTGCACAATATTGTTCTGAGCTAATGGTCACACTCAATGTTATACGTCAGCCAAAAGAGATCTGCTTTGTGAGTAACATTTGTGCAGGTTGTGGAGGACTCTGTGTCTACAACATGGAGGCCACACTATGTTTCTGTTGGCAACGAGAGTGGTCACTTCTGGACTCTGAGAAAGGAAAGCCGGAACTCAAGTGACTCATTCCAGATAAAGCATGCGTATTTCAGCATTATTTGGAGGTACTTGGGAATGATGATTGTTTCATTGGGTCATAGTTCAATGAGAAATACTGATCTGGAGAATGAGGGCTTAAATTCTGTCTAAGGTCAACAGTACAGACCCACCTTGACACACTCAAAGAGATTTGAATACGGTATTCACTGTTCGGTTTGCCCTTCACATATTCTTGTGTTCTCTTCTCTCTGTCCCTATTTCTTCCACAGAATTTTCAGAATAACATGCCCCATGTTTCAAGATTATATACACTTCAGCTTCCTGAAATCCTTATCAAAACACAACAAAGATTCTCTTGGAGAGATGACTCAAAGTTTAAGATTGCTTGGTGCTCTTCCTGGGGAGGATTGTTTTAGTTTTCATGCCCATAACCACCTGTAACTCTAGCTTCAGATGATCTGACATTTTGTGGTCTATGGGAAGACTTGTTCATTTCTGCACATAGACATACCATACGCATGATGAAAAGAAATAAAAATTAATATATTTTAAATAATAAAATGAGTAACATTATGGTGGTACATACCTTGGACTCCAGTACTAGGTTGGTATAGACCACTGGCAGATATTTGAATTTTTGGCTGGCAGAGGAATTTGCTGGAAGATTTCAAGTGTTTTTGGTTGACAACTGTGGTTGCCTCTCAGGATATATATGTCCCTTGTGTTAGAGAATATATGGATTCTTGCCATGACCTCAAAGAAAAAAGACTTAAAGTACCTTTGGACACAAGGTTCCTCCACTCTTGTTTTTTTTTCTTTTCTTTTTCTTTTTTATTAACTTATTTTTTAAACTTATTCACTTTACATCCCACTCACTGCCACCCTCCTGGTCATCCCTTCCCACAATCTTTCCCCCATTCCCTTCTCATATGAATGGGTGCCCCCACCCCATTATCTGTCCACCCTGGCATTTGAAGGCTCTTCAAGGCTAGGTGCCTCCTATCCTACTGAGTTCAGATCAGGAAGCCAAGCTAGAAGAACACATCCCAATACAAGCAACACATTTTGGGGTAGCCCCCATTCTAGTTTTGGGTATCACATGAAGACAAAGCTGCAGATCTGCTCATATGTGGGGAGGGTCTAGGTCCAGCCTATGTATGTTCTTTGGTTGATTGTTCAGAAACTGAGAACCTCAAAGGCCCAGTTAGTTGACTCTGCCCTTCATGTGCAGTTCCTATCCCCTTCTAGGCCCATAATCCTTCATAATTTTCTTCCATAAGAGTCTCCAAGCTCCATCCACTATTTGGCTATGGGTGTCTGTATCTGTCTGAGTCAACTGAAAGGTAGAGGCTCTCAGAGGACAAGAAGAACTTGTCTGAAAACCTAAGAGTGTATCATTAATAGTGTTAGGGACTGGTGCTTCCCATGGAATGGGTCTCAAGATGGGCAGGGTATTGGATGACCATTCCCTCAGTCTCTGCCCCATCCCCTGTGCCTGCATTCCTTTTTGTTGTTTTTGTTTGTTTGTTTGTTTGTTTGTTTGTTTTTGAGACAGGGTTTCTCTGAATAGCCCTATCTGCCCTGGAACTCTGCAGACTAGGCTGGCCTCGAACTCAGAAATCTGCCTGCCACTGCCTCCCAAGTGCTGGGATTAAAGGTGTGCACCACTACTGCCCAACACCTGCATTCCTTTTAGACAGGATACATTTTGGGTCAAATTTTTGCTGGGCAGTGGTGGTACACACCTTTAATCCCAGCACAGGTAAGTGAGATAGATTTTAGAGTTCAAGGCCAGCCTGATCTACAGAGTAAGTTTAAGGACAGCCACACACACACACACAACCCTGTCTCATAAAACCATTAAAAAATGGTTTTATTTCCTGGTGCTGCAGAAATGGCTCAGCAGGTAAGACTGCTCTTGCAAAGGTCCTGATTTCAAATGCCAACAACCACATGGTGGCTCACAATGATCCACAATGAGATCCGATGCCCTCTGGTGGGGTGTTTGAGGACAGCTACAGTATACTTACATATAATAAGTAAAACTTTTTAAAAAATGTTTTCTTGGTAGATTGATGTCTCTATTGCTCCACTGGGGCTCCTGCCTGGCTATAGGAAATGCCCTCTTCAAGTTCCATCTCCCCAATGTAGTGAGTCTCAGATAAGGTCACCCCCATTGATTCTTGGGTGCCTCCATCATCTCAGAACTTTGTCTCCTCCTGGAGATGCCTTCCACCTGCTCACCCCTTTAGTTCAGTCCTCTACTCTTGAGGAACATCGGCACCTATTCAGAAAGCTCTTCCCAGTCTCTCTGATCTTAAGACCTTCAGGAGAATAAATCCTCACAGCCATGTTTTCAGTATATGCTTTGATTTGTTATCATTCAGTGTATGACTTGTGTGACTCTGTGTGTGTGTTTCTCAGAGTATGTGAGTTTGAGTATGTATGTACTTATATAAGTCATGGTTCTCTAGAGTCACAGATTTTATGGAATATCTCTATATATTAAATGAATTTATTGTAATGACTTAAAGTCTGTAGTGCAACTAACCCAAAAATGGGCAGCCATGGATGGGAACTCCAAGAATCTACTAGTTTCTCAGGCCCATGAGCTACTTGCTTGCACTAGTCTTCTGTAGAAGTAGGTTTCTATAGATGTGCTGGCAAGTAAGTACAAGCAAACAAACAAGAGTGAATCTTCCTTCTTCTAATGTCCATATGTTGGCCTCCAATAGAAGGTGTGGCCCTGATTAAAGGTGTGTGTCACCACATCTGGATCTAGGACTTACTCTGTTCTGGGCTGACCTTGAACTCAGAGACCTCTTTGCTTCAGTCTCCTGGGATTAAAGGTGTGATTTACCTTGCCTGCACCTAAGCTTTTCTTTCCCCCTCTCCCATATAGGGTTTCGCTGTGTAGCACTTGCTGTCTTGGAACTCACTCTGTAGACTAGGCTGGCCTCAAACCCAGAAATTCACCTGCCTCTACCGCCCAAGTGCTGGGATTAAAGGTGTTCACCACCACTGCCTGGCTACCTAAGCTTTACTTATTCACCATGCCTCAAGATCCAGGTCAGAAACTTCTGTCTTCCAGCCTCTGTAGGACACCCCTTTGGGGGAGACCTCACTTAGTCTTGGGATGGTGCACACCCAAGGAAATGTAAGAGACTTGACGCAAGCACACGAGGCAGTTTAATATCGGAGCTCCGGGATGACAAGTATCTCACACAGGAGACAGAGGAATCGACCACTAGGCTTGGAAACCAGGGGTCTACATAGGAAAAGTCAGGGGGATTTGGCCCAGTTACACACGATTGGCTGATTCAAACATTGGCAGGAGAAATTGGCACGTGGTTACATCAGCAAGCAGTACATGCAGATCGGGGCATCAGCAATGTAGGGAGGGAGGCTTATCTTTGTTAGCAGGAAGTCTGGTCAACGTTAAACTACACCATTCGTCCCTTTAACCTTAATTATGGACTCTGAGGAGTTCTAACTCCTTTCAAACTCCCTTCATTCTCCTCTTCTTCTGCTAAATAATTCTAATCTTTTAATTTTAAAAATTGGTGTCTTCCTATGGGGAATGGTAATCATATTCTCCTTCTATTTTAACTATGGGTTGATACTGGTATTGGAGAGCTATAAGCTGCACTGCATTTACCCTATCCCTAATGAAAGCAAGTCCTTTATTTATTAAACAAGGGCCAAAGATTAGAACCAAACATATAACAAGACTTGGTCCGGTGAAAGCAGAGAATAAAGTGGTCACCCATGGAGACTTAGAGTCCCAGGATCTGAGCCATCCCTGTTGTGCTTCTCGATCTCGCTTTCTCTTTTCAAGTCTCTCTCTTAATTTCTGCATAGAATTCCTGACTACTCCTGTGTGGTCTGCATAAAAACAGCATTCTTCTTCTAAGGCTGCACACAGTTCTCCTTCTTTTAAAAATAACAAATCTAAACCTCTTCTATTCTGTAACACTGCTTCAGATAAGGAGGTCAAAGATTTCTCAAAGGCATCCATGGATTTTTGCAGCATCTCTAAGTCTTCATTTATAGCTTCCTTTAGAGACTGAAAAGACTGAGCTCCTTGTCTACCTTCAATTAGGGCTGTTATGCCCGTCCCTACTCCCACCTCAAGACCAGCTCCCAGCATCATAGCTAGGGTTAGGGAAACTGGTTCCCTTTTTAGTCTCTTGCTGGTATACTCATCTTCTAGGTAGGAAGCAGGGTGATAAGTCATTCGGGGTAGAAGCTGAACCATGACACAGAAATCATGAGAGGGGTCAAAAACACTAGTTGATACGGAGGGGGTAA
Source organism: Apodemus sylvaticus (assembly GCF_947179515.1). Taxonomy (NCBI): domain Eukaryota; kingdom Metazoa; phylum Chordata; class Mammalia; order Rodentia; family Muridae; genus Apodemus; species Apodemus sylvaticus. The sequence continues at coordinate 157,860,331 of NC_067474.1, forward strand.
GTCCTGTGTTGCAGGCCCATTGGAGAAGGTACCAACTAATAGTTGGTTTCTGTCCTGCTCACGGAGTGAGTCTGGCCACATAGATGACGATCGGAAGGGAGAAGGGTCCCTATGCAAAGACTGGGACTCTCCTCTGATACTGTTACTTCAATCAGGGTTAATTTCTTTCCTATCCCCCATGAGCAGGAAGCATGATTACTGGTTTTATTGAAATCCCCATTATAGGTGACTCCTTCATAATAGGGGGACCTGAGGATAAGCATAACCAGCAATCAATAGTAGCATCTGGATCAGTGTTGTTAAGGGCATAGACAGCTCCTCTAACCAGGTTGAACAGTCTCTGTCCCATAGAGGGATATGTACAGATTGTGGTCCAGGGTCCATGAGGAATGATGGTGTTAAGGGATCTCACAGTTCTCGGGATAGATGGGGCAGTTACAGGAGTCTGGGCCTTGGGCCTGGCAGGAGGGCCTTGCTCTAGGAGGATCTTGTTAGGTCCTATTGGAACTGGGGGTGGTATTTCTATTTTGAATCGGATTGATATCAGGGACCCAGGTTTACTCCCATGGTTATAGTAAACCATTCCCCAGTACAACCCTTGGAGCCAGGTAGTCAAGGGGGTTCATTTCCTGTGTCAGTGAACTGAGCTCTTATGTAGTCTAGGTCCCTAGGAGAACAGGGCTTGCCTGCATATAGAGGAATGGTGGCATGCCACCCAGATCCTGGATTTGCAAAAGAAAGGGTTATTCGATCAGTTGAATCAACTGACCATTTCCAATCCCCATCATTGGAGGTTACACAGCTCCAACTCCTACAAAAGAACTCATCTGGCCTTCCACAACCTCTAGAGTTAGTGGCTCCAGGGCAGGCATAAAACCCCTTGCTTTGAACAATGTTAGGAGGACTACTCCTGGCAGTGGGGTTTGTGGCTCGAAAACAAAACCCAAGACGTGGCCACCAGATGCCCGCAGGCACAAAGGTTTGGGTGCTACTTATAATTTTTCCCGTGTTGGTATCCATTACTTGCCAAGTCAGTGTCCGAGGGGCATGGGGATTGTCAATCTTCGGAGGTATGCAAGAAACGGAAGCACAGTTTAGAAGGATTATCAGTCTTTTCCAAGATCCACTCATCTTGATCAGTCCCTGGGGGGACCTTCTTGATGTGTGAAGCATGAACCCAGGTGGGGATTCCCTCTATCTTCACAGCGGTGGGTGTAGTCAACAGCACCAGGTAGGGTCCTTTCCACTGTGGCTTGAGGTTCCCTGCTCAGTGCCTTCTCACCAGGACCATGTCTCCCACTTCAAACTGATGCAGCACCAGCAAGTCCCGAGCGATGTAGGTTTCTTTCAACTGCTCCGAGATTTCTTTTCTCATGATCTCGAGCACCTTCACCCAAGCTAGGAGGCAAGATGGGGGAATGGGGGAGGGGAAACAGGACAGGTTTTCTCTTTGCAGTCATATTGAAGGGCAGGGGCACCCAAAAATTAGTTCAAAGGGTGTAAGACCTGAGGCTCCGGGAATATTTCAGACCTGGGATAGGTCGTAAGGGAGAAGGACTGTCCAATCATTCCCGCAGGTCTCTAAGGTCAATTTAGTCACGGTCTCTTTTAGAGTTCTATTCATCCTCTCTAACTGCCCTAAACTCTGGGATCTGGAGGCATGATGTAATTTCCAATTCATCCCCAGCTGTCTGGCCAATCCCTGACTTACCTAGGCGACGTAAGCAGGTCCGTTGTCTGACCCAATTACTTTAGGTATCCCAAAACGGGGAAAAATTTCTTCAAGTATCTTCTTGACCACCATGTTACCCATCTCTCTTTTGGTGGGGAATGGTTCAGCCCACCCTGAGTAGGTATCTACAAAAACTAGAAGGTATTTATTTCCATATCTGGCTGGTTTGACCTCAGTAAAGTCAATTTCCCAAAAAGTCCCTGGCCTGTTTCCTAACAAGCATCTTCCGATATGAGTCCTGTTCGACCCAGCATTGGTAAGCGCACATGCTCAACAGTTCTTTATTAGGTCCTCTACTGCCTTCTGTAGTTGAGGAATATAGTGAGGGGATCTATTAACTAGTTTCATCATCTTTTAGGTTCCCAGGTGAGTGAGGTGGTGTATATTAATCAAGTACTCCAGCCCCTCTAATTTTGTGAGGATCCATTTTTCTGGGATCTCTTCGACTGGATGGGGTTTGGTTTTAATTACCAAGTCAGTGGCCTTTGTGCTGCCTCTTTAGCTACCTGGTCTGCCATCTGATTTCCACTTTCTATTGCTCCAGTTCCCTTTTGATGCCCTGGGCAATGGATGATCGCCACCTTGCGGGGCAAATGAACAACTTCTAGCAAGCTAAGAATTTCTTCTTTATTTTTGATGTCTTTCCCAGCGGAAGTCAGTAGTCCACATTGTCAGTAAATCGCCCCATGAACGTAAGCCATTGCAAAGGCATACCGTATGTCTGTATAAATATTGACAGCCTTCCCTTCTGCTAGTCTCAAAGCCTGAATTATGGCAATAAGCTCTGCTTTCTGGGCTGATGTCCCTTCAGGCAGGCTGCTGGCCCATATGACAGTCTTCCCATCCACTACTGCTGCCCCGGCTCTGCGCTTACCTTCTACCACTAAGCTGCTTCTGGCAGTGAACCAGGTCATCACCCCTGGCCATGGTTGGTCAGTTAAGACTGGCCAAGTCCCAGTTTCATCTGCCAGTATCTCTTCACAGTAATGTATGGGGGTTTCGTCAGCTTCAGGCAGTAAGGTGGCGGGGTTAAGAATGGCAGGTGGAGCGAAGGTCAACCATAAGTCAACAACAAACTCTGGTAGTGGGTCATCGAGCATTAGTCATCCAGTGGTCTGGGAGTTGTCGAATGACACTCTCAAGGGTGTGGGGGGTCACCACTGTCACATTCTGGCCCATAGTCAGTTTATCAGCATCTTTCACCAACACAGCAGTAGCTGCTATTGCCTGTAGACAGGAGGGCCATCCACTAGCCACAGGATCCATTTTCTTTGACAGGTAGGCTACAGGGCGCCTCCAGGGTCCTAAAGTTTGAGTGAGGACCCCCCTGGCCACTCCATTTCTCTCATCAATGTATAGGGTGAAAGGTTTTTTTAAAATCAGGCAGTTCTAGGGCAGGGGCCTGTAGCAGCATCTTTTTGAGAGTCTCAAAAGCCAATTGATGTTCCATAGTCCAAATGAATTACCTTTTTTCTTTTGTTAGAGGGTATAAGGGGGCTGCCAAGGTAGCAAACCCTGGGATCCAGAGTCTGCAGAATCCTGCCATCCCCAGGAATTCTCTTACCTGGCAAGGGGTGGTTGGGGTCGTGATCTGTGCCACTGTCCATTTCCTAGCTTCTGTGAGCCATCGCTGCCCATTCTTCAGGGTATATCCCAGGTAGGTCACCTCAGTCCGGCATAGATGTGCCTTTTTAGCCAATATCTGGTACCCCAACTCACCTAACTTGGCCAGGAGATTTTGAGTCATGAACTTCTAAAATTACATCAGAACAACCAGACTAATTTTTGACTAAGTGTTGGTAGGAAGTACCTAGGGAGTAACTCTGGCCAAGGACAGCAGTGGGGGCCTTCTGGGTACTTGGGTGTAGCTCAGATCCAACTGTGGGTCAACGTCTCAGGTCTTCTTTTTAAAAATGAAGGCAGGAGAGCTGGAGAGATGGCTCAGGGGATAAGAGCACTGACTATTCTTCCCAAGGTCTTGAGTTGAAACTCCAGAAATCATATGGTGGCTCACAACCATCCATGAAGAGATCTGACGCCCTCTTTTGGTGACTGAAGACAGCTACAGTGTACTTACATAAGATAAATAAATCTTTTTTAAAAAATGAAGGCAGGTCCGAACATGAAGTATATTTGGCCTTCAATATGTTCAGTCTGATCCTAAAACTGAGGGAGTACCTGAACAGAATACCAGAGAGTATTCAGGTTCTTACTCTGCCCATAAATGTATGACTCCCATACAGGGGAAGCCACTGGTGATCCTCTCTTGATCAAATCACATTTGGAGAAGTCTTTCTAAGTCCATAAGAGACCTGTCCTCACTATCCCACTCTTCTTCATTTCAAGTCCACCTACAATGTCTCATCCACTGAACACTATTTTGGTCTGTACGTATCAAACACTGTCTGAAAGTCACATTTTCTCAGATGCCCTGGTGAAAGTCCAATCCCTAGGCAGTCATTTTTCAGTATCCAAGAGTCACCTGCCCATGTTGACTTAAGGTCAACAAGGACAAACCTAGTCTTTCCATCAGACACACAGTGCTGACCACAAGGAAGATAGATGTCACTGAAAAGTGGCTGATGATGTCTGCCTTTAGGCTCTGTGCATCTTGGAATTCAGGAAATCATTCAGCAAATCTGGCCACAAAGATGCACGCTAATCAGATAGGGCCTGCATTCATAGGTCTTGTATTCATCCCATGCCTTAGGAATCTGTAAATCTCATCCATCACAAAAATCACCAGATGCCAGAATGTTACAGGATGTTATTTCACACTGCAAACTTTGAGATTGTGTTATATTCAGAAAAACAAAATAAAATTTTTCTTGTATTGTTATTACTCAGCCCTTAGCACCCACTTTAATCCCTCTGTCTGGAATACAAACATGATATTAGTATATACCTTAAATCCCAAACAATGAAGTTAAAGTTGTTTTGTAGAATGAACCTACAAATTTGAAAAAAATTGTAGTTGTGTGGGAGACAAAGTGAAGAATCAGAGAAAGATTTAACAGAATAGGTTCTTTACAACTCTCCCAAGAAGAAAAAACAAAGTGCAACTCCTTGGAAGGTAAGTGCAAGGAAAGAGAGAAGGCAGTTTTATCTGGAGAGTTTTACAGAGACAGGCTGAAGAGATAACAAGCTAGGCCCAGGTGAACACAGATAAGACAGAGAGTAAGAAGGATTCAGATTAGAAGAGATTGTAAAAATTAGTATGAGGCCAAGCAGAGCAATTCAGGAGAGGCTTAGAGAGATACACCAGACAGACATCACAAAGGAGAAAAAATGGTGAGTTTATTTAGGAATGAAGTCTCAGAGGCTCAACTCTTTGTAAGCCTAGATTAGATTGTATGGAGGCTAGAAGCTTGCCAAGGTTAGCAGACAGGGGCAGTAAGCCTCTGAGATTACAGTTAGGTCAAGAGAATAAAATATACTTTTACATCTAGCAAGTAAATGTTATATTTACACCAGAGTCCCTGCCCTGGAATAGTAGAGAACTCAGAGTGCCCTACTGTACATTCTAGTTGCCTCAAGTCAAAACCCTCATCTGAGAGAAACATGGAACTTCACACCATGCCTTAGGGAAGGTACCTAAGTCTTCCTCCCTTGCCCAGCCAATTATCCAGACACCTGGAGACTGGGAAGGTCCTTGAGTTCGCATCCCTGCCCAGTCAATTAATGTAAAGACCATCAGGACCACCAATCCTTATGTATCTAGTTGCTATTGCTATAATCTGTCCTAAAACAATTTTATAAAGGCTTATGAAAGAAAGGATTCACCTCTCTTTTGGGTGCAGGGCAACCCCAGCATTCTAGAAAGATAAGCCTCTTGCTTTTGCATTGAACTCCATTCTTGAGTCTCATTTGGGATTCTCCTGGTAGCTAAGACTCACTTTGAGTCTTACATTTGGTGCACTGGCTGGGAAGCCAGAGAGCCTCAATGATGGCACGAGATATGGTGGTCTCAGGACCTGCTAGAGCCTAAAATGTCAGGTACCTCAGTTGTCTGTCTCTGTGGACCAAGTAGGGAGCCAATTCAAGTGCTCACTATTAATTTAGAAGATGAGTACCAGTTATTTGAACAAATCCCCAAAGGGTCTACACCAAAGGAAATGGACTGGTGGCTGGAGGCTTTTCCCCAAGCATGGGCAGAGACAGCTGGGATGGGGAAATAAAGGCACCAGCCTCCAGTGGTGGTTAAGCTAAGGGAACAAGCCTCTCCTATCTCTGTCTGGCAGTACCCAATGTCCAGGAAGCCCAGGAAGAGAAAATACCCCTTATTAATAGATTCTTACAGCTGGGAATTTTGCAGAAATATTGATTGGCCTAGAACACCCCGCCTTCCCCATGAGAAAACCTGGAACTAAGGATTACTGGCTAGTACAGGATTAAAGAGAAATGAATAAATGGGTGGCTGACATCCACCCCACAGTACCCAACCCATGCACTCTCCTGGGCTCTTTATCATCCTCCAGGACTTAGTATACAGTTCTAGAGGAAAAGGATGTGTTTTCTCTGTCTTCCACTAGCAGCCAAGAGTCAAGAATATTTTCCCTTTGAATGGAAATTCCCTGATAAATGGATCACAGGGCAGTTGACTTGGACTAGATTGCCCCAAAGCTTTAAGAACTCAACAACCATCATTGTTCAAGAGAATCTATGGCCACAAATCTCTGCCCTGTATGCCCCAGGAACATCATCCATACACAACGTCCAGTCAGGGGATGTGGACTACATCTGGAGACATCTAGCAGGAACACTAGACTCCAGGTGGAAAGGACCCTATGTCATGTTGCTAACCATGCCAACTACTGTCAAAATAGATGGAGTTGCTGCCAGGGTCCACATCACCCATGGAAAACTGGGTAGTGGACCTACATCGGTTCAGTATCGTCACACTGGAAAGCACAACAAACCTCAAACACATAGAAGCTTAAACTCTCCAGATGGCCAAGTGATCAGGCTTCTTCTTCCTGACCACTGTGCTTGGACTCCTTGCCTAGAAGACTCTAGCCAGGCCAGGCAGCCCTCATCAACCTCCAAGACTAACCTGGCAGGTAGTCCTAGCCACCAGGGATATGGTCTGGTCAAACACTGGGGAACACTCTCCAAATACTTGTTGGCCTACTTTATCCTCTGATCTGTGTAGCCTGGAAGGCAGACTGGACACCTGGGATAAATGGAGTGGGGGGGCTGCCTGAGTGCCACGGAAAAAAGTTCAAGCTCACTGACACCTTGCACATGCAGGGGAGTATGGGATAGGGACATAGGTTGTGGATATCCCCAGCTAAGTGATAACCTTCATCAGGTTCTAATTTATGTGTGACCCCAGAATGGGAGATTCAGGTCTATGGCTCATTGATGCAGAGGACCAGAGAACATTTACTGGAAGCACAGCTCTAGATGGGACTTGATTACAGTAAGCAGGGCCTTGAAGGGAAGGGGGCTTATAAGCAGCAGCTGTGGGAGATATCATAGTTTGACAAAAAACCTCCACTAAGGAATCCATCCTGATGACACCTGGGGAAACCAGCATCTATCAGGGACTTGGACAGAAAAGTGTCCCTGCCTTAACTTTTTTTGCAACACTATTACCATATAGTTCACCCCAAAGAGAAAAGAAGCTCACAACTTGGGAGTTGGTAGCTCCTGGGGGTTAAGATTATACCAGACATGATATGATAATGACCTACTGTTTACTATCACGTTAAAGACAGAGACCCTCATGACCCCAGTTGGACTAACAGAATCCTAAAGATGGCTTCCAACCCAGCACTTCTGCACAAGGCCCAGGATTTATCCTTACTATTCCCAAGTTAGGAGTAACTCTCACCACCAGGGTCACCCCTCCTCCTGACTTCCTTACATTCTATAGAAGCAAGGTCAAGACAGTCTCCCCTAACAGGGAACTAATTGAAAAAAAAAAACCTTTTTTGTGATCAATTGATATCCCACTAAATACTAAAGACTAAACCTGATCTAACCAGATCTTGTTAGTTATGTTATCATATACCTCCCCCTATTATGAAGGTATAGCTTTCAATCCATACATTATAGCATCTAATGACTCCAATACTTGTAGATGGGTAGAGAAATCTGGAGTTGGCCTCAATTTTCAAGCTGTGTCTGAAAAGGACTATGTCTAGGAAAGGTACTCAGCTCTCACTCCCATTTGTGTAGCCAACATTGGTCAACAGCATAGAGTGACACATATTACATCACCCCAGAAAATGGATGATGGGCCTGCTCTACAGGGTTGACTCCTTATGTTCACTCCACTGTTTTTAACACCATCAAAGATTTCTGTGTCATAGTGCAACTGGTCCCCCACCTCATTTATCATCCTCATAGGGAACTCCTGAATCATTGGAATGGAGACACTTAGTGTCAGAAAAGAAAACCTCATATTGCTCACAGTTCCCCTACTCTAGGGTCTAGAGAGAGGAGGTACTGCTACTGGAGCATCAGCACTTGCCTTCAGGGGGGAAAATTATTAGAGCCTACTGACTGCCATGAATATAGATATCAAGAGGTTTGAAATTCAATCTCTCATCTCCAGGAGTCACTTATTTCCCTCTCACAAGTGGTGCTCCAGAACTGCAGGGGGTTAGACTTATTGTTCATTCAACAAAGAGGTTTATGAGGTGCTGCACTCAATGAGGAGTGCAGTTTCTACATAGAGTACTCAGGGGTAGTTAAAGACTCAATGGCTAAAGTACAAAATGGGATGGCCTGAAGAAAGAGAAAGAGAACAAAACCAAAGATGGTTTGAATCCTGATTTAATTTGTCCCCATGGTTAACTACTCTAGCTGGACTCTTGATTATCCTACCTTTGCTGCTAACCTTTGGACCCTGCATTTTAAATTGCTTAGGTAATTTTATTAGAGTACAGCAGATGCTACTTAGACAACACTATAAAGATATACCTCTCAATGTTTCTGTCTATACGTTAACTTGCTTATAGATTATGGTTAATTGCTTCACGATTGAAGCACTAAGCACACACAAGAAAAGGGTGAAATAGAGAGCCCTGACATGGAACTTCCCACCAGGCCTTAGGGAAAGTCTCCCTCCCCTGCCCAGCCAATCATCCAGCAACCTGGAGATAGGGAAGGTCCTTGAGTTCCCCTCCCTGCCCAGCCAATTAATGTAAAGATCACCAGTGCCAACAACCACTACATGCCTAGTTGCTGTTGCTATAGTCTGCCCTCAAAAATGCATAAAAAGCTTATGAAAAGAAGAGAAGGGGTCTCCACTCCTCTGGATGTAAGATGACCCCAGCACACTAGAAAAATAAACCCCTTGATTTCACATAGAACTCCATTCTCAATGCTCATTTGGGGGTCTCTCACTAGCTAAGGCTCACTTTGATTCTTACACATCCATCTCAGCATGTGGAGTCTGACAAGAACCGATACAGACACAGGTAACCTTTTTGCCACCAGGTTACTATAGCCTGCTCATTTCAATCTTATTCCTCTTTGGAAAGTCTATGTGATCAGCCTCTTGTCCTGGCAAAAAAGACACTGGTAATCTGTCATGGGCCTTAAAGAGACAGCATCAATGCCATATGCCTAGGTTACCCAGGCTCTTATTTCCATAGGTTGAGTTTGCCAAGGATGGACTGAGGAGAATCTCAGAATTTGTCTGGCATCACTCTTTATTTTGAATTCATTATAGTGTCCTCTGAGACACTGGACTTTATTACAATAATCTAGGGAATGAGTAGAATCCCTGATAACTAGTGTCCACATGGGTGCATATCCAGACTTTGTCTCAAATGTAAAAGTGAACCAAGATGTGTAAGTTTCCGCAAAGCAGATATAGAGCCATGTGACTGCATGAGAATACCCTAAATGGCTGTGAGTCTGAGATAGTCGAGGCAATATATGGCATGCCTTCTGCGTACATCAGTTTCCCTCCTCTTGCCCCCTTCCTTCTTTCTGCATTTTGCTATGGTTGGAAGAGCAGTAATACTTTTGTTACAGCAATAGGATTGCTCTAGATTTTAAGATATGGCTAGGCTATGTTGTAAGACCCCAGTGTCACAAAACAAAAAGAAAGAAAGAAAGAAAGAAAGAAAGAAAGAAAGAAAGAAAGAAAGAAAGAAAGAAAGAAAGAAAGAAAGAAAGAAAGTCAAATGAGTGCAAAGTCACACTGGACACAAGAAAAAGCATCACCCACTTGGTCAATCTCATTTTATCGGAGTGCTGGAGCATGCAGGAGAAAATATAGCAATCACTGTGTGGGGACTGGATTATGGGAGTGCTTACCTAGGATTCAGGAGGCCCAGAGGAAATCCACAGTACTTGAGCCAGGATTAGTGTAGCACACATGCAAGCAAGTCTAGAATTTGAGAAATAGTATACAAAAGGAGTGCCAGGGCATCCCAGGCTAAAATGGTTCTTACCCAAATAAAATCAAAACACACAAAATCCTTGGGTCATTTCAAGCTATTTAGTTTGCTTTATTTATAAATTAAATGGCATACTCTCCCATGCAACATTGTGAGGTATCTCTGTTTTCTGGAGTTTTTTTCACCACTTTTTATTTTCAGTTTTTTTTTCTGTATAGACTCATCACTATTATTTAATCTCTGTATGTTGTGATGAGTATTAAACTCAATACATGCCAGATGCATGGTCAACCCTGGAGCTATATGCTAGACCCTTCCAAAGGGCTTTTTGATAGATGATGAACTATAATGAATCTTGACCTGGGACAGGTTCTTTCACTGCACCAACAAAGCCTCATCCAGGATCCTTTCTTACTGCTTGGAGCTAAGTTTCCATGACACTGTCCTGACCAAACTGGACGCAATGGGCTTAATTGCCCACCATACTCTACCTATCAACCTCTGCGTCTCCTGGACCCACATACTTTCATGTCATACCTAGATCTCAAACTGTCAAAAAGTATGGAGCTTCTTTGCAATGGTGTAGCAGGTCAGGACTTGGCTTCAGTCTCTGGAAGGAGGTCACTGAGTCTGTAAAATTTCCTTTTGACCTCTGTAGGAGTGGCTGCGGCATGCTCACATGCATTGAGAGACCAGAATTTTTAAGTTCAGACTCCATTTTGGGAACTTGAACTCAGGTAAACTAACAGGCTGGTAAATAACATTAGTATCCTAGTTACCAACCCAACAAAAACCCAAGGCTAGCTCCAGTCTCTAGGCTAACCCTCAATAAGATATGCATCTACAGGCTACCCACCCCCCCAAAACCAACATCTAACACCAGTATCCAGGTGATTCTCTCAACAATTCTGTAGTCCCAGGTTACAAGCCTGCCCCTGCCTAATGGCTATCAATGCAGAGAAAAACAAAAATTAAGTTTATGGTTTGATTCCCCGCACCAGTCAATTATGTTTCAGGCTTCAGTAGCTTTCAAATTAGATGCTTGTAACTAACCCCTTGCCTGCTGCTTTCTATAAAAACTTACCCCAAAAGGTGTTCTGGGCTCATCTCCATCAAACCTGTCCTACTGTGTCAGGGCTGGCAGGTGGGGTGGAGTGCCCAAGCTCTATCTTGTGAATGAAGTCCCTGTTGTGATTTTCAATAGAACAACTCCTGTCTGTTTTTTTTTAGTTTCACTAACACTTCCCTGGCATTACAGCATCAAAACCCAAAAATAAGAAACAAATTTAGTTTTCGTTGAACTAAAGTAATAATTTGAATTTAGGAACTGAGAGGTGGCTCAGTGGTTAAGAACACTATTTGTTTTCCCAGAGGACCTGTTGTGGATACACATTTCCAAACAACTTTATTTCCAGGGAATCTATTGCCCTTCTCTATCTTCCATGTGCTTCAAGCACACATATGGTGCACAAATAGGCAGGCAGACACTCATGCACATAAGGGAAACAAAAAGAAAGAGTCAAAGCATGGTGAGAATCCCACAGGTTCTTAGAACCTAGGGTATCAGCTTTCCTCTGCCTGGATTTGGAGATCTCTCAACATTGTCCAGATTAGGTAAGTCCCTCATATCTGTCAGGATACCTCACCACATACAGCCTAGTCTATCTTTGTCCTCAGTTTAAATATTGTATATAGTTATTGATTGGTCCTTTTTGTGAGGAGATCTTTCTTTCTGTATGACCTTGTTACTGTCTGACCTGGTACTCACAGAGATACTCCTACCTCAGAAACATGAAGACTGCTTAACCATAATATCCAAGTGTGTTCTCAATCATATCCAATTATTTATTGGGTCACTGTGGTTTTCTTTCTTTAAGACAGTCCCATTAAGAATGTAATGCTGACATTGAATTCAAGGCGATCCATGCTGGAATGACAGCTGTAAGTTACTCAAGTTCCTTAAGTGCTGATCTTGATGTCACTTTAAGCCTGGCATGCTTGGCTGTGCCTTTAGTTCCAGCAACAGAAATGGATGCAGAGCCTTAAGCATGAAAGGAGAAAGAGGAACACTCCTCCACTGCTGGTGGGGTTGCAAATTGGTACAACCACTCTGGAAATCAGTCTGGCGGTTCCTCTGAAAACTGGGCACCTCACTTCCAGAAGATCCTGCTATACCACTCCTGGGCATATACCCAGAGGATTCCCCACCATGTAATAAGGATACATGCTGTACTATGTTCATAGCAGCCCTATTTATAATTGCCAGATGCTGGAAAGAACCCAGGTATCCCTCAACAGAAGAGTGGATGCAAAAAATGTGGTATATCTACACATGGAATACTATTCAGCCATTAGAAACAATGAATTCATGAAATTCTTAGGCAAATGGATGGAGCTACAGAACATCATACTAAGTGAGGTAACCCAGACTCAAAAGGTGAATCTTGGTATGCACTCACTAATAAGTGGATATTAACCCAGAAACCTGGAATACCCAAAACATAATCTACACATCAAATGAGGTACAAGAAGAAAGGAAGAGTGGCCCCCTGTTCTGGAAAGACTCAGTGAAGCAGTATTCAGCAAAACCAGAACGGGGAAGGACAGGGGGAAAGAAGGGGGCTTACGGGATGTTCTGGGAGTGGGTGGGCTAGGAAAGGGGAAATCATTTGAAATGTAAATAAAACATATATCGAATAAAAAAATAAAAAAAATAAAACAGGGAAAATGGAAAAAAAAAAAAAAGAAATGGATGCCGAGGCAGTCCAATCTCTTGGTTTGATGTCAAACCAGGGATAATATGTGTCTTAAAAAAGAAAAATAAGCAAGCAAGCAAATAAACAAAACCAAAAAGTATTTGTAGATGCTAATTTATACATAGTCCATTCTTTTCATGAGGGCTAGAAGAGCTAAGCACAAGTTATTTATCATCAAAATATAGGCTGAGTTCTCATGCTTCTTAGTGATCCCTTTCCACTGTGAAGAATTCACCAAAAACACTATGGGAATGAATTAGATGGGGTCTTTGGGAACTAGGATAGTTTGAACATGCTTCACAAGTCAACAGAAGAATTATAATTTTAAAACCAACAAAGGCTGGACCAAACAGTCCTGGATTGGATATGTGGTGTTGCCACTTGCTGAGATGTTATAGAACATACCTTTAATCTCATCACTTGGAATGCACAGGCAGGAAAATCTGTGTGAGTTCAAGGCCAGTGTGATATATCAAGTCAGTTCCAGGACAGTGAAAAATACAGGTGTCTCTGTAAAGATGCTGTCTCAAAAAAAAAAAAAAAAAAAAAAAAAAAAAAAAAAAGCAAAAGAGTTATATAAAGGTCACTAATTAATGAATGGGACCTCATGAAACTGAAAATATATTAAAAGGCAAAGAACACTGACATTCAGGGAAAGTGGCAGCCTAAAAAAAAATAGAAAATTTATGTTACCAATACCCTATCTGATAGAGGACTAATATCCAAAATATATGAAGAACTTAAAAAACTAAACATCTAAAATCTAAAGAATCTAATTGAAATCAGTGTACAGATTGAAAAAGACTATTCTTCATTTTTTAAAACTATTTATAGCCAAGCAGGTGGTGGTGCATGCCTTTAATCCCAGCACTTGGGAGGCAGAGGCAGGCGAATTTCTGAGTTCCCGGCCAGCTTGGTCTGCACAGTGAGTTCCAGGACAGCCAGGACTATACAGAAAATCCATGTCTCAGAAAAAAAAAAAGAACTATTTATTGGGGGCTGGAGAAATGGCTCAGTGGTTAAGGGCACTGACTATTATTCCAAAGATCCTGAGTTCAAATCTCAGCGACCCCATGGTTACTCACAATGGTCTGTAATGTAATCTGACACCCTATTCTGGTATGTCTGAAGACAGATACAGTGTACTGAGACGTAACAATGCATATAATCTTTAAGCCAGAGTGAGTGGGGCATACTGGAGTGAGCAGGGGTCCTGAAATCAATTCCCTGCAACCACATGATGGCTCACAACCATCCACATAACTTCAGTGTATGCATATACAAAATAAATGAATAAATCTTTAAAAATAAAAATATTACAGGATCTTTGTGATTTCTTTTTTTAAATTAGATATATTCTTTATTTACAATTCAAATGATGTCCCCTTTCCTGGTTTCCTCACACACACCAGAAAATCCCCTAACCCATCCCCACTCTGCCTGATCACCACTCTACCCACTCCTACTTCCCTGTACCAGCATCCCCCTGTACTGGGGCATTTACCCTTCTCAGGTACACGGACCTCTCCTCCATTTGATGTCCAACAAGGCCATCCTCTACTGCATGTGCATCTGTAGCCATGGGTCCCTCCATGTGCAATCCATGGATCGTGATTTAGTCCCTGGGACCTCTGGAAGTGCTGAGTGGCTCATATTGTTGTTTCTCCTATGCTGCTGCAAACCTCCTCAGCTCCTTGGGTCCTTTCTCTAGCTCCTCCACTGGGGACACTGTGCTCAATTCAATGGTTGGCTGAGAGTGAAACCTTTGGTATTTGTCATGCACTGGCAGAACGTCCCAGGTGACAGCTATAACAGGCTACTATCAGCAAGCCCTTGTTGGTATCCACAATAGTGTCTGGGTTTTGTAACTATACGGGATAGATCCCTAGGAGGAGAAGTCTCTGTATACCACAGTCTCTGCTCCACATTTTGTCTCTGTATCTCCTCCTGTGGGTATTTTGTACCCCCTTCTAAGAAGGACCAGAGTATCTATACTTTGTTCTTTCTTCTTGAGCTTTATTTGGTTTGTGAATTGTATTTTGGGTATTCCTGGATTCTGGGCTAATATCCACTTATCAGTGAATGCATACCATGTTTATTTTTTTTGATTGGGTTAGCTCACTTTGCCCTGCAAAGTGACCAGAACTTGGAAGGGGTCCCCGCAGCCTCTGCCATCTTCACTGCTGGACAAACCAGGCAGGCAACACCAGGTACACAGAGACAACCGAGTATAGCATTGCTTGGAACAAGGCACACCAGGGCTCCAACAGAATCCAAGAGTAGGGCAGCCCATCAGCAGTCTGTGCCAGGGAAAACCCAGTCATCCAGAGGTGCAGAAATAGCATTATAGGCTCACAGGTAGTTCAAGTACCAGCCAGTGACAATAGGACCAACTAATGCCAGAGATAACCAGATGGCAAAAGGCAAATGTAGGAATGTTACTAACAGGAATCAAGGCAATATGGCAGTATCCAAACCCAGTTCTCCGACAACAGCAAGTCTTGGATACCCCCCAACACATGAGAAAAACAAGATCTGGATTTAAAATCACATATAATAATGCTGTTGGATTACAAGAAGGACATAAATAAACCTCTTTAAAAAGTATAGGAGAAAACGAATCAAAAGATAGAAACCCTAACAAAGGAAACACAAAAATCATTTAAAGAAAATCAGGAAAATATGGGTCAACAGACAGAAGCCAATAAAGAGGAAATGCAAAAAACCCACTTTAAGAAATACAGGACAACTTGGGTCAACAGGCAGAAGCCATGAAAGAGGAAACAAAAATCCCTTAAAGAATTACAGGAAAACACAAACAAACAAGTGAAGGAACTAAGCAAAACCATCCAGGATCTAAAAACTGAAGTAGAAACAACTAAGAAATCACAAAGGGAAACAACTTTGGAGATAGAAAACCTTAGGAAGAAATCATGGGTCATAGATGCAAATATCAATAACAACAGAATACAAAAAAATAGAAGAAAGAATCCCAGATGCCAAAGGTACCATAAAAATTATTGACTCAACAGTCAAAGAAAATGCAAAATACAAAAAGGTTGTAACCCAAAACATCTGGGAAATCCACAGCAAAATAAGAAGACCAAACATAAGGATTATAGGTATAGATGAGAGTGAAGATTTACAACTTAAAGGGCCAGTAAATATTTTCAACGAAAGTATGGAAGAAAACTTCCCTAACCTAAAGAGAGAGATGCCCACAAACATACAAGAAGCCTACAGAACTCCAAAGAGACTCGACCAGAATAGAAATACCTCCTGTCACATAATAATCAAAACTCCAAATGTACTAAAGAAAGAATATTAAAGGCAGTAAGAGAAAAAGTCCAAGTAACATATAAAGGAAGACCTATCAGAATTACATCAGACTTCTCACCAGAGACCATGAAAGTTAAGATCCTGGACAGATCCCATGCAGACTCTAAGAGAACACAAATGTTAGCCAAGACAACTATATCCAGCAAAACTCTCAATTACCATAGATGGAGAAACCAAGATATTCCATGATAAAACCAAATTTACACAATATCTGTCCACAAACTCAGCCCTACAGAGTGTAATAGGTGGAAGACACCAATACAAAGAGGGAAATTACACCCTGGAAAAAGCAAGATAGTCATCTTTCATGAAACCCAAAAGAAGATAACAACTTGAGCATAAAAATAACATCAAAAATAATGGGAAGTAAAAATTACTATTCCTTAATATCTCTTAACATCAATGGACTCAATTCCCCAATAAAAAGACATAGACTAACAGACTGGATATGTAAACAGGGCCCAACATTTTGCTGCATACAGGAAACACAACTCACTGTCAAAAGCAAACACTACCTCAGAGTAAAAAGCTGGAAAACAATTTTACAAGCAAATGGTCTCAGGAAACAAGCCACTGTAGCCATTCTAATATCAGGTAAAATTGAATTTCAACCTAAAGTCATCAAAAAGGACACAGAAGGACACTTCTTACTGGTCAAGGGAAAAATCCACAAAGAAGAACTCTCAATTCTGAACATCTATGCTGCAAAAGCAAGGACACCCTCATTCATAAAAGAAACTTTACTAAAGCTCAAAGCACACATTGCACCTAACATAATAATTGTGGGTGACTTCAACACTCCAGTCTCCTCAATGGACCAATCAGGAATGCAGAAACTAAACAGGGACACAGTGAAATTAATTGAAGCTTAGGATCAATTGGATTTAACACATATATATTCATCCTAAAGCAAAAGAACATATCTTTTTCTCAGCACCTCATGGAACCTTCTCCAAAATTGACCATATAATTGGTCACAAGACAGACCTCAACAGATATAAGAAGATCGAATTAATCCCATGCCTCCTATCAGGTCACTATGGAGTAAGGGCAATCTTCAATAGCAACAAAAATGACAAAAAGACCACATACACATGGAAGCTGAACAATACTCTACTCAATGATACCTTGGTCAAGGAAGAAATAAAGAAGAAAATGAGAGACTTTCTAGAATTTAATGAAAATGAAGGCACAACATACCCAAATTTATGGGGCACAATGAAAGCAGTGCTAAAATGAAAACTCATAGCCCTGAGTGCCTCTAAAAAGAAACTAGAGAGAGTATATACTAGCAGATTAATGGCACACATGAAAGCCCTAGAACAGAAAGAAGCTAATTCACCAAAGAGGAGTAGAATTCTTGAAATCATCAAACTCAGGGCTGAAATCAATCAAGTAGAAATGAAGAGAACCATACAAAGAATAAAAATAAAAATAAAAAAAAAATTAAAAAAAAAAAAAACAGGAACTGGTTCTTTGAAAAAATCAACAAGATAGATAAACCTTTACCTAGACTAATCAGAGGGCACAGAGACAGTATCCAAATTAACAAAATTAAAAATGAAAAGGGATAAATAACAACAGAAACTGAGGAAATTCAAAAACTCATCAGATCCTACTACAAAAACCTATACTCAACACAACTGGAGAATCTGGAGGAAAAGGAGAATTTCCTAGATAGGTACCAAATACCAAAATTAAATCAAGATCAAATAGATCATCTAAACAGTCCCATTACCCCTAAAGAAACAGAAGTGGATATTGACATTCTCCCAACCAAAGAAAGCACAGGACCAGATGGTTTTAGTGGAGAATACTATCAGATCTTCAAAGAAGACATAACACCAATACTCTTCAAGCTATTCCACAAAATAGAAGCAGAAGCAACACTACCCAACTCATTCTATGAAGCCACAATTGCGCTGATAACAAAACCACACAAAGATCCAACAAAGAGAACGTCAGACCAATGTCCATAATGAATATCGATTCAAAAATACTCAATAACAATCTTGCCAATCAAATCCCAGAACACATCAAAATTCTCATTCACCATGTTCAAGTAGGCTTCATGTCAGTGATGCAGGGATGGTTCAATATAAGGAAATCCATCAATGCAATTCACTATATAAACAAACTCAAAGAAAAAAACACATGGACATTTCATTAGATGCTGAAAAGGCATTTGACAAAATTCAGCATCATTTCATGATAAAAGTCTTGGAAAGAACAGGAATTCAAGGTCCTTACCTAAACATAATAAAAGCAATGTACAGCCAACAGGTAGCCAGCATCCAACTAAATAAAAGCTTGAAGCAATCTCATCAAAGTCAGGGACTAGACAAGGCTGCCCCCTCTCTCCATGTCTTTTCAATATAGTACTTGAAGTTCTAGCTAGAGCAATTAGACAACATAAAGAGGTCAAAGGAATACAAATTGGAAAGGAAGAAGTCAAATTATCACTATTTGCAGATGATATGATAGTCTACTTAAGTAACCCAAAAAACTCCACCAGAGAACTCCTACAGCTGATAAACAACTTCAGCAAAGTGGCTGGTTATAAAATCAACTCAAGCAAATCAGTAGCCTTCCTATACACAAAAGATAAGCAGGCTGAGAAAGAAATTAGGGAAATGACACCCTTCACAATAGTCACAGACAATATAAAGTGTGGTGTGACTCTAACCAAACAAGTCAAAGATCTGTATGACAAGAACTTCAGGACTCTGAAGAAGGAAATGGAAGAAGACCTCAGAAAATGGAAAAATCTTCCAAGCTCGTGGATTGGCAGGATTAATATAGTAAAAATAGCCATCTTGCTAAAAGAAAAATACTGATTTAAAGAAATCCCCATTAAAATCCCAACTCAGTTCTTCATAGAGTTAGAAAGAGCAATTCTGAAATTTGCAATAACAAAAAACCCAGGATACCTAAAACTTTTCTCAACACTGAAAGAACTTCTAGGGGAATCAGTATTCCAGACCTCAAGCACTACAGAGCAATAGTGTTTAAAACTGCATGGTATTGGTACAGTGACAGTCAGGTCAATCAATGGAATAGAATTGAAGAACCAGAAATGAACCCACAGCTATGGTCACTTGATCTTCAACAAAGGAGCTACAACCATCCAGTGGAAAAAAAGATAACTTTTTCAACAAATGGTGCTGGTTCAATTGGAGGTCAGCATGCAAAAAAATGCAAATTGATCCATTTTTTATCTCCTTGTACTAAGATCAACTCCAAGTGCATCAAGGACCTCCACATAAAACCAGACACACTGAAACTAATAGAAAAGAACCTGGGGAAGACCCTGAGGGCATGGGCACAGGGGGAAAGGTCCTGGCCAGTAGTACACCAATAGCTTATGCTCTAAGATCAAGAATTGACAAATGGGACCTCATAAAATTACAAAGTTTCTGTAAGGCAAAGGACACTTCCAATTGGACAAAATGGCAACCAACAAATTGGAAAAGAGCTTCACCAACCCTTCATCTGACAGAGGGCTAATATCCAATATATACACAGAAATCAAGAAGGTAGACTGCA
This sequence comes from Apodemus sylvaticus, assembly GCF_947179515.1. Classification (NCBI taxonomy): domain Eukaryota; kingdom Metazoa; phylum Chordata; class Mammalia; order Rodentia; family Muridae; genus Apodemus; species Apodemus sylvaticus. The sequence goes on from NC_067474.1 coordinate 157,880,064, forward strand.
GCTGGGCGGTGGTGTTGGACATCTTTAATCCCAGCACTTGGGAGGTAGAGGCAGATGGATTTCTGAGTTCGAGGCCAGCTTGGTCTACAAAGTGAGTTCCAGGACAGCCAGGTGTACACAGAGAAACACTCTCCTGAAAAAGTAAAAAAAAAAAAAAAAAAAAAAAAAAAGATAGACCCAGGAGAGCCAAACATCCCTATTAAAAATGGGGTACAGAAACAGAATTTTCACCTGAGGAATTTCGAATGGCTGAGAAGCACCTTAAGAAATGTTCAACATCATAAACAACCCTGAGATTTCACCTCACACCAGTCAGAATGGCTAAGATTAAAAACTCAGGAGACAGCAGGTGTTGGCCAGGATGTGGAGAAAGAGGAACACTCCTCCACTGAGTGGGATTGCAAGCTGGTACAACCACTCTGGAAATCAGTTTTGCAGATCCTCGGAAAACTGGGAGTGACAATTCCGGAGGACCCTGTTATACCACTCCAGGGCATATACCCAGAGGTTCCCCCAACATGCAATAAGGACACATGCTCCACTATTTTCATTGCAACCTTATTTATAATAGCCAGAAGCTGGAAAGAACCCAGATATCCCTCAATGGAGGAATGGATACAGAAAATGTGGTATATTTACAAAGTGGAATACTACTCAGCAATTAAAAACAATAAATTCATGAAATTTTTAGGCAAGTGGTTGGAACTGGAAAATATCATCCTAACTGAGGTAACCCAATCACAAAAGAATACACATGGAAGGCATTCACTGACAAGTGGATATTAGCCTAGAAGCTCTGAATACTGTAGACACAATTAACATATCAAATGATTCTCAAGAAGAAGGAAGGAGAGGGCCCTGGTCCTGGAAAGGCTTGATGCAGCATTGTAGGGGATTGCAAGGACAGAGAAATGGGAGGGGGTGATTGGGGAATAGGCTGAGGGAAGAGGGCTTATGGGACTTATGGGGAGGGGGGAACCAGGAAAGGGGAAATCATTTAGAATGTAAACAAAGAATGTAGAAAATAAAAAATAAGAAAAATATAGAAATAAATCTTTAAAAATTTATTTATGCTAGAGCAACCGCTGGGTATATGCCCAGGAGTGGTATAGCAAGTGGTATAGGATCTTTGTGAGTTTCCTTTTTTAAAATTAGATATTTATTTACAATTCAAATGTTGTCCCATTTCCTGGTTCCCTCCAACACACCAGAAAATCCCCTAACCCACCCCTGCTCTGCCTGCTCACCACTCTACCCACTCCCACTTCCCTGTTCCAGCGTCCCCCTCTACTGTGGCATTTAGCCTTCTCAGGTCCACGGGCCTCTCCTCCCTTTGGTGTCTGTCCAACAAGGCCATTCTCTGTTGCATGTGCATCTGGAGCCATGGATCCCTCCATGTGTAATCCATGTACCTCACTCAGGATGATATTTTCTATTTCCATCCATTTGCTTAAGAATTTCATAAATTCAATGTTTTTAATAACTGAGTAGTATTCCATGTTGTAAATGAACCACATTTTCTGTATACATTCTTCTGTTGAGGGACACCTGGGTTCTTTCCAGATTCTGGCTATTATACATAAGGCTACTGCACATAGTGGAGCATGTGTCCTTATTACATACTGGAGCAACCTCTGGGAATATGCCCAGGAGTGGTATAGCAAGTTTCTTAGTCCCACTCATCTCCTAGACCATTCATATCCACCCTCTGCCTTTGCATCCTCCCTCCCGAAAAGAAAACAGAAACATGAACAAAGAAAACAAAAACAAAGCATAGAAAAGAGTCTGTGTAGCTGTAGTGTGTCACAGTGTGTCACACATTATACTACCCTGCCCACAATTCTTCACTTGCAAAGGTTCATTGTAATGAGACATAAGTCTGGTTCTAGGCCTCTGGCTTCTGCTACACCATCCATCATATTGGATCCTCACCAAGACTCCTCCCAGTTGTCCTGACGTTGGCTGGTGTCTTGAATACCCTGCAGTTTTGGATGAGCGGGACTATTTATGTACTACTGACCCTCTTGCCTCCACCTGGAAGTATACTCCACACACCATATGCATCTCAAAACCAAAATTAAATGTGTCCCTTTTTTATTTATTTTTATATCACCTCAACGAAATTCTTAACAGTTTACACCTGGAGAAAAACCAAGCATCTTCTGAACTATTTCTTACTGTATTTTTGTGCTAGGGATATATTAGTCCCACAAAACACACACAGATGCCAATCTGATGCAACTAAAAGCAGGGTCTTTACTTTAGTTAAGCTAGCTGGGACTCCACCCCACCCCAATGCACCACTATAGCTCAGAATAGTTTTGGTCAGGGGAGGGAAAATCCCCAAATGTCTACAGGGCAAGGCTACTTTAGTAAGCAGCAAGCAGAGAGTGCTCATGCAAGCATCTAATTTGAAAGCTCCGGTGGCCTTTAACATAATTGGCTGGTGCTGGGAGTCATATCATAGACTTAACTTCTCTTCCCCTCTGCATTGTTAGTTGTCAGGCCAGGAGTGGGCTTATAACCTGGAGTGCATGTTTGTTGGAGAAATAACCTGGAGACATTGTTCTTGGACATTGTAACCTGGAGATACTAGTTTTGTTGGGGGGTATAACCTGGAGATGCTGTTCTTGTTGGAGGTTTAACCTGGAGATGAGAGCTAGGCTCCAGTTTTGTTGGGGGCAACTTGGAAACGAATGCTAGATACCAACCTGTTAGTTTCCCTGAGTTCAAACTTAAGTTAGGTTCTCTAAAATGAAATCTGAATTTAAAAGATTTTTCTTTTTTTTTATTTTTTTATTTTCATTTATTTATTTTTTTAATTCGATATTCTTTTTATTTACATTTGAAATGATTTCCCCTTTTCTAGCCCCCCACTCCCCGAAAGTCCCGTAAGCCCCCTTCTCTCCCCCTAACCAGCCTGTTACTTTCCCTGAGTTCAAACTTATATCAGGTTCTCTAAAATAAAGTCTGAATTTAAAAGATTTTCATCTCACTATCACCACACCTTGGCAAAAAAAAATACAATCTTTTTTCCAAAACAGGGTTTCTTTGTGTAGTTCTTACTGTCTGGAACTAGCTCTGTAGACCAGGCTAGTGTCAATCCCTCAAGGATCTGCCTACCTCTGTTTGAACAAAACACCAATAGTCCAGGCTCTAAGATCAACAATTGAAAAATGGGATCTTGTGAAACTGGAAAGCTTCTGTAAATAAAAGGACACTCTCAGTATGACCAAACTCAAAACTGCACATAGGGAATGATTGTCTCTGGCCCTACATCTAATGGAAGGCTAATATTGAAAATGTATAAAGAACCCAAGATGTTAGATTCTAAAAAAACAAATAACCCAATTTAAAAATGGGGTACAGTGCTAAACAGAGAATTCTCAACAGAGGAATCTTGAATGGCCTAGAAGCACTTAAAAAATGTTCAACATCTTTAGACATCAGGAAAATGAAAATCAAAATAACCCTGAAATTTTACTTTATATCAATCAGAATGGCTAAGATCAAAATCTTGGGCAACAGCAGATACTGGGAAGGATGTGGAGAAAGTGGAACACTCCTCCATTGCTGCTGGGATTGCAAGCTGGTATAACCACTTTGGAAATCAAAATGTCAGTTCATCAAAAAAATGAAAAATTAATTTTATCTGAATAGCCATCTATACAACTCCTGTGCATAAACCCAAAAGATGTTCTACCATATCACGAGAACAGTTGTTCTACCATGCTCATAAAAGCCTTATTTGTAACAGACAGAGGTTGTGTGTGACTTGCATATTCCACTACATGGTGATCCATAACTAGTGATTGTTTTGTGTTTGGTTGGCTTTTGAGACAAGCCCTCACTATGTAGACCACAAACCTTTGAATTCCTGGCAGATCTCTTGATTTGCTTTCTCAAAATCTGGGATTCTTGATCAGATATTCTCAAGTGTCATGAATAAAGCTTTGCTTAGTGCATATTGAATCTTGTTTCTTTGCTCTTTGAAATATGATTTAGGGCAGTGGTGGTGCACGCTTTTAATCCCAGCACTTGGGAGGCAGAGGCAGGTGGGTTTCTGAGTTTAAAGCCAGGCTGGTCTACAAAGTGAGTTCCAGGACAGCCAGGGCTACACAGAGGAACTTTGTCTCAGAAAAAAAAAAAGAACTATGATTTAGTTTATAGTACAGGCTAATCATAAATGTGTGGGAACTTATTAACCTCATCTTCCCAAATGGAAATATTAATATGCTGAGTTTATTTTAAAAGCCTTAGTATTTGGTGACATTACCTGTCACTATGAAAAATACTGATTTTGAAACCATAACAGCAGATGACTTTGACCCATTGTCATGCCTCAATTGTTATGACCCAAAACCTTTCTGGCATTGTTTTCCCACTTGTATATCTATCTGCATATATAAAAATAATTGCAAATTATCCGATAGATTCAAAGTGAAAAAGTGGATGATCACTGTATTACCATCCTGGTACTCAGGCTAGGGGGAGCTTGTGTTCATCTAAGTTGGTTGAAACAAAACAAAAGAGCACAAAAATGTGAAATAAGCATCATCCTTCCTAGCCGGGCAGTGGTGGCACATGCTTGTAATCCCAGCACTTGGGAGGCAGAGACAGGTGGATTTCTGAGTCGAGGCCAGCCTGTTCTACAAAGTGAGTTCCAGGACAGCCAGGGCTATATGGAGAAATCCTGTCTCAAAAAAACCAAATCCAAAAAAAAAAAAGCATCATCCTTCCTAAAATTAGTTTATTTATTCACTTTACATCCCAATTTCAACTTCTCTCTCCTACCAGACCCTCTAATGCATTCCTTCCCCATCCTTCCCCAAGCATCTTTCTTTGCTTGTCCTTTCTTTCTTTTTACTGGTGTCATGTAGTGCAGGCTGGCCTTCAATTCATCATCTTCTATCCATCAATTTCTAAATGATTGCTGGAAGCCTGCCTGACCTTTTGTGTTTTCAAGCTGAAGTTGGACACAGAGGAAGGAGGAGTGACGGATAAGGGACTGGAAGGAGCAGTGTTTGGGATATAAATAAATAAATAAGTTAATAATCAGTCAAACAAACAAAACCAACAACTGAAAGAAACCAAACAAACAAACAAATAAAAATCAAAGAGATTAAACTACCAAGCAGATCCCCACTTGAATTTCAGGATGAGCCCTGGAGGCACTCATAGACAGAAGGATCTGGACTTCAGGGACAGCTTTAATAACCTGTCACAAAAGTTTTCAAGTGAAGCTTCAAGAGCTAGCCCAAGCCTTTAATCCCAGTGCTCTGGATGAAAGACCTTGCCAGAAGAGCTCAGTCCCTTACCTTTTCTGTATGGAGATCAACTTAATGTGAACACACCCTATATACACCCCAGGCAGTCACTCCATGCAAGCCGCATAGGTCTGTTCATATTTTTTTCCACCATTGGAACACAAGATGTCGTATAAATAGCCCAGGCTATCCTTGAGATCACATTTAATCCCAGTACTTGGGAGACAGAGGCAGGTGGATTTCTGAGTTCAAGGCCAGTCTGGTCTACAAAGTGAGTTCCAGGACAGCCAGGGCTACACAGAGAAACCCTGTCTCGGGATAAAAAAAAACATTAGGGATTTTTTTTGTTCCTTCCTTCTCAACCTCCTGAACAGGTCGCTAAACTTTAGCACAACTGACTCCATGGTGGAAGTACAATTCATGCCACAAAATCAGCTTGTACACAGCACATCACCCAAGCATACAAGAAGTCCTTGTTTTCACCAGTATCTCAGTTCATTCTTTCCTGCAATGAGATCTTATCAACATAAGCACAGTCTATTTACATACATATCTACATGGACTGGAGGATTACTGAGGCCCAACTGTACTTTCTACTCATCATGGCAATGATTCCATTAAAAGCCAACATGGTACAGAAATGCAAGGGGGTGGCCAGGCATTGGTGGCACATGCCTTTAATCCCAGTACTTGGGAGGCAGAGGCAGGTGGATTTCTGAGTTCAAGGCCAGTCTGGTCTACAAAGTGAGTTCCAGGACAGTCAGGGCTACACAGAGAAACCCTGTCTCGGGGAAAAATGAAAGATGAAAGAAAGAAAGAAAGAAAGAAAGAAAGAAAGAAAGAAAGAAAGAAAGAAAGAAAGAAAGAAAGAAAGAAAGAAAGAAAGAAATTGGTAGAGGAAATAAAAGAAGGAAGGAAGGAAGGAAGGAAGGAAGGAAGGAAGGAAGGAAGGAAGGAAGGGAAGAAAAAAAGAGAAAGAAAGAAAGAACCCCTAATGTTTTCTCAGAGACTTGAAGAATGCATAATGAGGGCCGGGCGTTGGTGGCACACGCCTGTAATCCCAGTACACTGGGAGGCAGAGGCAGGTGGATTACTGAGTTCAAGGCCAGCCTGGTCTACAGAGTGAGTTCCAGGACAGCCAGGGCTATAGAGAGAAACCCTGACTCAGAAAAAAAAATGCATAATGAGTTCAGGAGAGGCCTAAGTTATAGAGGTTTAATGTAGACAAAAAAAAAAAAAAAAATAGAAAATCTGAGAGCTCAAACTTTGAGGCAAGGTTTAATGAATACGCTTGAGATTTTGCCAGAACTTCAGATTAGCATTTTACTGATGGAGATATCAGGTTTTAGCAAGAATATATGAAGCTGGTTGTGCTCTCTCTATAGGGTGCATATCATGACACTCTATGAACCTCTGATTCAAAAAGTGTACCAGAATACTGAGAGAGCTCTGGAAATAAATGTATAACTAGATTTCACTCCAAAGTATAAACAGCTTCACCTCTCTCCCTCATGAGAAATTGACTGGTAATGACTTATTTGAAGTGCCTCTCACACTAGACCATGATGAATGGTAGATTCATATTCATACTTGATGCCCCAGTATAAGTGAATACCAGAACAGGGAAGTGGGAGTGGGGTAGCTGGTGAGCAGGGGGAATGGGAGGATGGGATAGAGTGGTTTTGGAGGGAAAACCAGAAAAGGTATAACATTTGAAATGTAAATAAAGAGAATATCTAATAAAAAACCTGGCTGTCTGTGCATGACTCAATCTAAAAAGTCTTTTTTTTCCTGTTTGTTTGGGGTGTTTTGTTTTGGTTTGCTTTTCTTTGCTTTTCATTGTTGTAGTCAAGACAGTTTCTCTGTGTGACCCTGACTGTCCTGGAATTTACTCTGTAGACAAGATTGCCTTGGAACTCATAGATCCAACTGCATCTGCTTAAGGAGTGCCTAAATTAAAGGCACAACCAAACGACTTCAATAAATCAGTTCTTGACATAAGTCTGCCTTAAGTTTCTCCCTGATTATGGATCTGATCCAACAACCTATACCATCAAAATGTGAAAATGGGCAAGTGGGTGGATTCTCAATTATTTAACCAGAGGCCGATTTTGGGTGGGAGGGTGTGACTACAAAGGGAGGGTTCAATGGAAAGGTATATAAGGAGTCAAAGCATCCAGTTGAAAAGTGTACAAAAAGTCTAAGACTCCAGAGAATATCCCAGAGTCCTGGTGCCTGCAGTCAGAGTCTTTCCCTGCCTGGGTTCAGAGACCTATCACCAGTATCCAGATCAGGTAAGTCCCTTAGCTCCATCAGGATACCTCTTCTCATGTAAGCTCATGTATATGGTTACTGATTTGTCTTTTTCTAGATGAGATATTTCTATATAACCTTGCCTGGCCTGGAACTCACAGAGATTCTCCCATCTCAGAAAACTGAGGTTTGGCTAACCATAATATTAATTGGATCAGTATGGTTTCTGTGGGGTTTTTTACACTCACATTAAGATTGTCAGTGTGACCCTGAATTCAAGGCAATCCATGCTGGAATGAGAGCTGAGAGTTACCCAAGCGCCTTGACTGCTGATCTTGATGTCACTTTATTTCTGCCATTCTTGGGTGTGCCTTTAATCCCAGCAACAGGGGTGCAGAGGCAAATTGATCTTTGAGTTTGAAGCCAATCTGACCTATGTAGTGAGTTTCAAAACATCCAGTGATAAGACATGTCTCAAAAAATCAAAACAAGCAAGCAAACAAACAAAAACAGTGTTTGTAAGTGCTGAGTGACAATAGAATCTTGTCTGTTCTAATCGAGAGGGCTGGGAAACTAAGCATAGTTTATCATCAAAATATAGACTGAGGTCTCTGGGTGATCCCTTCCCACTGGGATAAATTCACCCAAGATTAGTTAGAATAAGATAGAGTCTTTGGGAAACAGGATATTTTGGACAGACTTCACAAGATGATAGGAGAATTATAACTTTCATACCAAGACAAAACTTTAAAACTGGACAAAACATTTCTGAATTGGACATGCTGTGGTGGCATTGCTGACCAGTGATAGAACATAACTTTAATCCCAGCACATGGGAGGTAATGGCAAGAAGATTTGTGTGAGTTCAAGGCAAGTAGGGTCTAGAAAGTGAGTTCCAGGGAAGCCAATAATGCAGTGCTTTCTGTAAAACCCATGTTTCAAGAAACAAATCAAAAGAAAAAAAATTCTGGGTTGGAATGATGGCTCAGCCATTAAGAGCACTGAGCATTCCAGAGGTCCTAAGATCAATTCCCAGGAACCACATGGTGGCGCATAACCTCTTCTGTTATGTCTGAAGACATACTGAAGGTGTATACTGTACACAGTATACAGCTACAATATATAAAAATAAATAAATTTTAAAAAACTTCAATTATTAAATGAAACTGAAAAATTATGAGACAAAGAACTGTGACTTTCAGAAAAAGTGGCAGCTAAAGAATGGAAAATTGTGTTACCAATTCCCCATCTGATAGAGGACTAATATCCAAAATATAGAAAGAACTCAAAACTAGATAACTAAAATCTAAATAATCCAACTAAAAATAGAGTATAGATCTTTCTTTTCTTTTTTTTTTTTTTTGGTTTTTTGGATTTTGCTTTTTTCAAGACAGTGCTTCTCTGTATAGTCCTGGCTGTCCTGGAACTCACTCTGTAGACCAGGCTGGCCTAGAACTCAGAAATCCGCCTGCCTCTGCCTCCCAGAGTGCTGGGATTACAGGCGTGCACCACCACCGCCCGGCCAAAGAAATTCTTAAGAGATAAATCTGAAGAATAAGCAGGCATCTTCTGAATTATTTCTTACTATTTCAATATGCCTAGGTAAAACAAAATGAAACTTACTTTCCCAAGGCAGGGGTTTTTGTATAGCTCTTGCTGTCTAGAAATAGCTATGTAGACCAGAATCAAAACCACAGAGATCTGCCTGCCTCTGGCTCTATGATACTAGAGTTAAATGCATGTTCCTCTACCATTCCACTTAATCATAATTAGTCATTAATTACCAGCATTTTATTCCAGATATGGTCTAGCTTCATTGATTAATTACCTGTGACCTCTTTATGTAGATCAGGATGGCCGCTAACAATTGCCTCTGCTTCCTATGTGCTGGAACAATAAATGAGAATCAATATGCCTGGTTGTTTCTATATTTTTGGTTTAAAAACAAAACAAAAATCCCAGAGTTCCATATAACTAACTTTATTCACAAGGCAAGCCATGAACTTGCAATGGTCTTTCTTTAGCCTTCCTCATACAACACTGAGACTGGATCAATAAAAGATGCTTAATATGCTCATCTGAGGAAGAAAGGAATCTCTCTGAGCCATTTTGGCTACTTGCAATTCTGAGAGACTCTGTGACTGAGATCTGGGTCCTATCTCACTTTGTCAATGACTGAAGATGTAGATCAGCTTGGTAGGATTCTGAGACCCACAGGTGTTCAGAACATGACACCACTATGGACACCTGGGCCTTGGCAGATCCTTTGTGGCTTTTTGTTGCTGTCACCCAGATGTACCCCGCTCTGATACGTTACCACTATGTAACCAGACTGCAGTGAAGTTCTTCTGTTCAGCCCTGTGCCTCCCAGAGGCAGGTGTACACCTCCAAGCCTGCCCTCTCCTGAAATAACTAAGGACCTTTGAGGTGACTTATCTGATTTTCAACAATGACTTCGGTACTAGGGCACAAGGCTAGATTACTGAATCCAGGCCCAGCTCATAACCTACTCCATATGCATCCAGCAGATTGAGAGGTGGAGGATAGAAGATGTGGATGTTCATGGCCATTCCTTTTTATATTCTATATGAAACGAGCCTGGAATACAGGTCATCCTGTTTAGGAATATGCAATATTCCTTTTGAAAATGTTCTGTGAGGATTAGTTTAATTGGTTGATATAACTGCAGTGGAAGGTTTAGAAGCCTAGGCCTCAGATGAGTCGGCAAAAATTAGACCCCTGAGAAACCTGTATAGAATCCACTCAAGCTCAGAATACCACAAGTATCCATACACAGTGGTATCAAGATTACCACTCATTGGCCATTGCAGGAATTAGTGGGAAAAGAAGGAGCAGGCTCTAGAATCACCTCCCCATGGAGGTAAGAAATCGGCTAGTCAACAATGTGTAGCCAGACCCAGGGCTCAAAGCACTTTATAAACTGTGAACTGAGACAAATGATAGGGACAACCTGAACCTGCCCCATTCTAACTCCAGTCAAAAGCCAGAAAAAGGTGAAATGACTGTTCTTCATCCATTCACTTGTGATTGCTTCTCAACAATCACTCATATGTAATCTTGTGTGCCTTGATGTCATTCATGCTTCTCCTAAGTACTGCTGCTTCACGAAAAGGCCCTTTCTGATCAGCACAGTAAGTCTCCCATGATGCAATGTGGGAAAGTAGAGCAAAAGAGAATCCAGGTGTTATGGCTCAAACCCACCTAATACTTCAGTTATAAGGAAAGATGATGCAGGGTCTATATAATGAGTTTAAACCAGCCCAGATTGTATGGTGAGTTCCATCTAAGACAGCCACAGTTACACAGGAAAACTCTGTCTCAAACAGAGAAGAAGCTTCCAAAATATGTAGTTCATTATGGTAAGTAATCTCAGAGCTCAGAGTTTGAGGAGAAACATCTTGTAAGCTTTGAGACCTTAACCAGAATCTCTGATTTTAAACATTCCCACATAGAAATGTGATTAAATCTAGCTAAAGATGTAAATGTCAAAATAATTAAATGAGTGGAGGCTTTATGACCCAATCAGGTGGTAGCTTGTTTCTGAGAGGTGGGCCTAAAAAGGTAAGGTGTGAGGAAATGTGCATATAAGGTTCAGTATGGCTGCACAAGACAGTCTGAGGCTTGGAGCCTGGAGTGACTGCCTGTTCCTGCTAGAATGGGAAAACCTGAAAGAAGTGTGAAGGTCAGGTAAGTCATTCAATCCATCAGGATGCCCCATCTCACCCAGCCAGCCAGCCTCCCATTTCATCTTAGTATTTTTAATATTTGGTTATTGTAATTTTTGATTCGTTGTATGGTGTGATTGTTTTGAAGTAGAAAATGTGATTTAACTCAGGTTAGCTTAGAACTCCATATATAGCTGTCATGAAAGACTGATTCTGCTGCCTCCCCTCCTAAGTTCTGAGACCTCAAGTTGTGCCATTTATAGAGAGCCAAGTATGTAATATTCAAGGACTTGGCCCATTGAGGAAGTACCTTATTTTCTTACCAATATCTTCAGTACACCTTAAAATTTCCTAATTCACAATGATTATAGATTTAGAGAGAAAATGAAAATTGTGAAACCCATGGAAGCATTAAATTGACAATTTCCACAGTTCAGTCTTCTAAACAACACACTACAGCTCAGTGTGGCTACAGGGTCTAAAACTTAAGGAAGTCAAAGTAACAAAATCCATATCACAGCTTCTACCAAACTGTTCCATTGATTTAATTCATATATAGATTGGGTATGGGACCTTTAAGTTTGCTTCTTAGGGTTATCAGAGATAATGTAGAGGGGTTCACACAAAAGTGTGGAGTTCAGATCAACTGTCTTGATACCAGCTTCCCAGCAAGGGAGCTATAGAATGATTGGGTTGAAATGGGTGCTTTTGAATCTCAAGAAGGCCCTTAAGGGAAACGTGTCTCTTAGAAAAATAGATATTGTCTAATGGGAAATACAGGTTTATGATATTGCCTGAACAGTGACTGAGTTTGATTTGAATAATTAGTAGGGAAAGATGCAAGCTAAAATGTGTTTTACCTGAAATCTCCCTATTTCCATAGTATCTCCCCACAAGAAAGTCATAATGAACTTCAAGACCCCTCCCACGATCCAGCAGCTGGCAAAACAAAGCCTGCTGAAAGATGAAGCCTTGACAATCTATGCTCTAAAAGACATGAAAGAGGAGCTCTTCCCACCACTCTTCAAGGATGCATTTAGCAGCAAACAACATAACATCCTGAGGCAGATGGTGGCAGCCTGGCCCTTCCCATGCCTTCCTGTGGGAGCTCTGATGAAGACTCCTGACTTAGAGACCTTGAAGGCTATGCTGGATGGCCTGGATTTGCTGATGAGACAAAAAGTTCGACCCAGGTAAGAGACACCAAGGGAGCATGGGGATGAGAGGGAAGTGTATGGATTGAGGAAAGTATTCACAATGTGGTCCAAGTTGAATCTGAGACTTCTGATGTCACTATCTCTGAGGAGAGAAACTAAGAAAAGGGAAAGTGCTGTGTACAGCATAGCAGAGAAGAGATGCAGCAATATGCAATGAGTTTGTCCCAGCCTCTTCCCTCGAGGAATGGATTTAAGGGTCTTTGTGTTGTAGGTCAAATCTGTTTACACATTGTCTCTTCTGTCATCTGAATATTTTTCCCATTTGATCCACAGGAGGTGGAACCTACAAGTGCTTGATTTACGAGATGCCAACGATAATTTCTGGAATGTGTGGGATGGAATAGAGGATGGTGCCTGCCCTCCAGACTTTAGCGAGACACAATTATTGAGGAATCATCCCATACAATGGGGAACACAGGCTGTGACTGTGTGGATAAACCTTTATGTGAATCCCAGGCATACAGTTGAATACAATGAATATTTTTATGAGTGGGCAAAGAAGAGAAAAGATGTACAGGTGAACTGTCAGAAGGTGATGTTTTTGCCCAACCCTCACTACAACCCCTGGCATCTTCTGGAAATAGTTGAGCCAAGTTCTATCCAGGAATTGGAAGTGTATAAACACTTCAACCTGGACACTCTTGCAATGATAGCCTCTGACCTGGGCCAGATGAGAAACCTTCAAAAACTCCTTCTCAATAATGTCCACATATCTTTGGAACAGTCTGGAAATAAAGACATGGAAGACCGGTGTATAAGAATGATCATTCCCCATTTCTCCAAACTCCACAAGCTCCAGCATCTCTATTTGAATGACGTCTGCTTTGTGAATGAACATCTGGATGAAGTGCTCAGGTGAGTAAGGATAGTGAGCTTTATCCAGGGGCCAGATCAAAGCCTATGTTACATGAAAGGTCAGTGCACACCTGTGGCTTCCCTGACAATCTTGGATTTACACAGATTTGACCTTGTGATACTCTACATCCTGAGTTCTCACTTCAGTAAACTCAGACTATCAGGTATGTGTCCATTATTTAGAAAAGTTCTTTGCTAGGATCCAGATGTAGCAAAAACAGATCTATGGAGGCTACAAAAGCTTAAACCACCTTCTGCCCCACGTCAGTTCTGTCCTGAGAACTGTATGAAGACTTTTGATCTGCTTCTGTCTCCCCATGAGTCTGAGGCCATCTAAGCACAGGAAGGGGCTGAGTAATGATTGAGGATCATTGGGGCTTCTGGGAACTCTGTTGACAGGACCAAGTCCATGCCATGGAGGTGGGCCTCATGCTCTCAAGTTTGTCACACACGGGAATGGTTCTAGGTCTTTCCAAGACAGTCCTACTGGGATTCACTTTCTGATATCATTTGTCCTCTGATGTAGTATTATGCTAGTAAGTGCAGAGGGCACTGTAGACCTTCAGGCAAAAGCAGTCATGATGGTGTTGTGTGTCCTCTGCTTATAGTGACAAGACTTATTGGGTACTCTCTATCAGGGAGCACTCTAATCTTGAGTTTCATTATGAGCACATAAAGACCTTAGACATAAATAGCCTCTTTTCTTGGAATCATTGCCCTCTGTGTACCTCTATTGAAGTTTAAGGAGATGATCTTCTTTGTCTCTCTTTAGGTGCTTAGAGAATCCCTTAGAGACCCTTGCAATCACTCGCTGCAAGCTGTCAGAATCAGATATGAGGTGTCTGTCCCAGTGTCCAAGAGTCTATCAGCTCAAACACCTGGATCTGAGTGGCATCGACTTTATAAATTTAAGTCATGAATTTCTAGGAAGACTTCTAAAACGACTGACAGCTACACTGCAGAAGCTAGAGTTGAAGGGCTGTATGATCACGGACTTCCAAATCGATGTCCTCCTGCCTGCTCTGAGCCAATGCACCCAGCTCACTGAGGTTGATTTTCAGATGAACTTCTTATCTAAGAACAGCCTGGAGAAGCTACTGCAGCACACTGCCAACCTGAGACAGCTGACCAAGGAAATGTACTCTGCACCCTATGAGGTCTATGATGAATTAGGTAATGTCCTCCCACAAAAATTTGCACAATATTGTTCTGAGCTAATGGTCACACTCAATGTTATACGTCAGCCAAAAGAGATCTGCTTTGTGAGTAACATTTGTGCAGGTTGTGGAGGACTCTGTGTCTACAACATGGAGGCCACACTATGTTTCTGTTGGCAACGAGAGTGGTCACTTCTGGACTCTGAGAAAGGAAAGCCAGAACTCAAGTGACTCATTCCAGATAAAGCATGTGTATTTCAGCATTTTTTGGAGGTACTTGGGAATGACGATTGTTTCATTGGGTCATAGTTGAAGGAGAAATACTGATCTGGAGAATGAGGGCTTAAATTCTGTCCAAGGTTAACATTACAGACCCACCTTGACACACTCATAGAGATTTGAATATGGTATTCACTGTTGGGTTTGCCCTTCACATATTCTTGTGTAATCTTCTCTCTGTCCCTTTCTTCCCAGAATTTTCAGAATAACATGCCCCATGTTTCAAGATTATATACACTTCAGCTTCCTGAAATCCTGATCAAAACACAACAAAGATTCTCTTGGAGAGATGGCTCAAAGTTTAAGATTGCTTGGTGCTCTTCCTGGGGAGGATTGTTTTATTTTTCATTCCCATGACCACCTGTAACTCTAGCTTCAGATGATCTGTCATTTTTTGGTCTCTGGGAAGACGTGTTCATTTCTGCACATAGACATACCATAAACATGATGAAAAAGAAATAAAAATTAATATATTTTAAATAATAAAATGAGTAACATTGTGGTGGTACATACCTTTGACTCCAGTACTAGGTTGGTATAGACCGCTGGCAGATATTTGAATTTTTGGCTGGCAGTGGAATTTGCTGGAAGATTTCAAGTGTTTTTGGTTGACAACTGTGGTTGCCTCTCAGGATATATACGTCCCTTGGGTTAGGGAATGTATGGATTCTTGCCATGACCTCAAAGAAAAAAGACTTAAAGTACCTTTGGACACAAGGTTCCTCCACTCTTGTTTTTTTCTTTTCTTTTTCTTTTTTATTAACTTATTTTTTAAACTTATTCACTTTACATCCCACTCACTGCCACCCTCCTGGTCATCCCTTCCCACAATCATTCCCCCATTCCCTTCTCATATGAATGGGTGCCCCCACGCCATTATTTGTCCACCCTGGCATTTGAAGTCTCTTCATGGCTAGGTGCCTCCTATCCTACTGAGTTCAGATCAGGAAGCCAAGCTAGAAGAACACATCCCAATACAGGCAACACATTTTGGGGTAGCCCCCATTCCAGTTTTGGGTATCACATGAAGACAAAGCTGCACATCTGCTCATATGGGGGTGGGGGGGGCTAGGTCCAGCCTATGTATGTTCTTTGGTTGATTGTTCAGAAACTGAGAACCTCAAAGGCCCAGTTAGTTGACTCTGCCCTTCATGTGCAGTTCCTATCCCCTTCTAGGCCCATAAGCCTTCATAATTTTCTTCCATAAGAGTCTCCAAGCTCCATCCACTATTTGGCTATGGGTGTCTGTATCTGTCTGAGTCAGCTGAAAGGTAGAGGCTCTCAGAGGACGAGAAGAACTTGTCTGAAAACCTAACAGTGTATCATTAATAGTGTTAGGGACTGGTGCTTCCCATGGAATGGGTCTCAAGATGGGAAGGGTATTGGTTGACCATTCCCTCAGTCTCTGCCCCATCCCCTGTGCCTGCATTCCTTTTTGTTGTTTTTGTTTGTTTGTTTGTTTGTTTGTTTGTTTTTGAGACAGGGTTTCTCTGAATAGCCCTATCTGACCTGGAACTCACTCTGCAGAACAGGCTGGCCTCGAACTCATAAATCTGCCTGCCTCTGCCTCCCAAGTGCTGGAATTAAAGGCGTGCACCACCACTGTCCAACACCTGCATTCCTTTTAGACAGGATACATTTTGGGTCAAATTTTTGCTGGGCAGTGGTGGTGCACACCTTTAATCCCAGCACAGGTAAGTGAGATGGATTTCATAGTTCAAGGCCAGCCTGGTCTACAGAGTAAGTTTAAGGACAGCCTATACCACACACACACACACACACACACACACACAAATCCCTGTCTCATAAAACCATAAAAATAAAATGGTTTTATTTCCTGGTGCTGCCGAAATGGCTCAGCAGGTAAGACTGCTCTTCCAAAGGTCCTGATTTCAAATGCCAGCAACCACATGGTGGCTCACAATGATCCACAATGAGATCTGATGCCCTCTGGTGGGGTGTTTGAGGACAACTACAGTATACTTACATATAATAAGTAAATCTTTTTAAAAAATGTTTTGTTGGTGGGTTGATGTCTCTATTGCTCCACTGGGGTTCCTGCCTGGCTACAGGAAATGCCCTCTTCAAGTTCCATCTCCCCAATGTAGTGAGTCTCAAATAAGGTCACCCCCATTGATTCTTGGGTGCCTCCATCATCTCAGAACTCTGTCTCCTCCTAGAGATGCCTCCCACCTGCTCACCCCTTTAGTTCAGTCCTCTACTCTTGAGGAACATCAGCACCTATTCAGAAAGCTCTTCCCAGTCTTTCTGATCTTAAGACCTTCAGGAGAATAAATCTTCACAGCCATGTTTTCAGTATATGCTTTGATTTGTTATCATTCAGTGTATGACTTGTGTGACTCTGTGTGTGTGTTTCTCAGAGTATGTGAGTTTGAGTATGTATGTACTTATATAAGTCATGGTTCTTTAGAGTCACAGATTTTATGGAATATCTCTATATATTAAAGGAATTTATTGTGATGACTTACAGTCTGTAGTGCAACTAACCCAAAAATGGGCAGCCGTGAATGGGAACTCCAAGAATCTACTAGTTTCTCAGGCCCATGAGCTACTTGCTTGCACTAGTCTTCTGTAGAAGTAGGTTTCTAGAGCTGTGCTGTCAAGTAAGTACAAGCAAACAAACAAGAGTGAATCTTCCTTCTTCTAATGTCCATATGTAGGCCTCCAATAGAAGGTGTGGCCCTGATTAAAGGTGTGTGTCACCACACCTGGATCTAGGACTTACTTTGCCCAGGGCTGCCTTGAGTTCAGAGACCTCTTTGCTTCAGTCTCCTGGGATTAAAGGTGTGATTTACCTTGCCTGCACCTAAGCTTTTCTTTCCCCCTCTCCCATACAGGGTTTCGCTGTGTAGCACTTGCTGTCCTGGAACTCACTCTGTAGACCAGGCTGGCCTCAAACCCAGAAATCCACCTGCCTTTGCCTCTCAAGTGCTGGGATTAAAGGTGTGTACCACCACTGCCTGACTACCTAGGCTTTACTTATTCACCATGCCTCTAGATCCAGGTCAGAAACTTCTGTCTTCCAGCCTCAAGATCTGGATCACAGGTGTTCCCTCAGAATCTTGATTGTAGTTTGTTCTAGATAAAATGAAGTTGCCAAACTGTAATAGCCATTACAGTGCTTATGTTAGTATGTGTGTGAGTATATATGAGGTTTAAGTGTGTGTGTTATGTATGTGAGCATTTCTCTGTGTGAGTTCATGTGTATGTGTTCTTATGTGTGGTTATATGTGAGCATTTGTGTGTGTGTGTGTGTGTGTGTTTGCATGTGCATGCCTTCCTGTGTGTCAGAAAAAGACTTGAGAGGGCCAGTTTTTCTTTCCATAGGAGGTTTCAGGGATCACACTATAGGCTATGAACTTGTGTGGCAAAGTCTCACTCACTGAGCCATCTTAGTGTTCCACAATCAGACTTTGTTGTCTAAGTGAAGAGCAGGTGAAAACTTTTCCCAGCAAATATTTTGGATGCTCTACCCACATGTCAGTAATACTCAGTCAGTGCTCAAGGAGTATGTGATCAAGGTGTTCCTGCATTTACCACATCCCTAATATCTGTAACCTAGTAATGGCACATTTGATGCTGTCAGTTTCATTAACCTTCTTGGACTAATGTGGGTGAGCATGGTGAGTGTATACAAATCTAATCTGTCACTCCTTGGGACAGTCAGTGTTTTATTAGAAGACCTGTGACTCCAACGGATCTTAAGAACCTTAAGGGTGGGGCAGTGGTGGCGCACACCTGTAATCCCAGCACTCTGGGAGGCAGAGGCAGGCAGATTTCTGAGTTCAAGGCCAGCCTGGTCTACAGAGTGAGCTCCAGGACAGCCAGTGCTATACAGAGAAACTCTGTCTCAAAAACCCAAACCCAAATCCAAAAAAAAAAAAAAAAGAACCTTAAGAGTCTTAGTCACAGTAGCCATCAGTCATGTAGAATGATGGATGCTGCAGTTTCTGGCTGATTTGAATGTTCTGACATCTGGTCCATATGTGATAATATATAATCTACAAAGAAATCCAGTACATTTTCAAGCAATATCCAGGAATGACTGTAGTCTAAAGTGGCACACAGAACATTAATTCCTTTTGTCTTTCCAGATAAAATATATTAACAATTGGTTTGAGTAAGTATAGAAAAATAAAAATAAAAACAAATGTTAAAATAAGGATTTGATGAGGGCAGGACTTGTGTATAAAAGGAACCTAGGACACCCAGTGCTGTTATACAGAGAAACCTTGACTTGAAAAACAAAAATTGAAAACAAAAATACATTGGATTTGAGAAGGGTATGGTTGTTTGGTATTGGAATCCAGAGTTAAGACAATGGAATCAGGTGTTCCAGAGCAACTGAAGCAAAATAGAGAGGTCCAAACAAAAGTTGATCGCATGTACCACTGTCTTAGGGAGTGTAGTGTCAAATGGCAGAAAGAAGCTTCTGGAAATAGACCACCAGCAAATCTTAGGCCATTAAGAGTTCATCTGGGAAAGGGCTTTTATGTGTGCAAGCTTGCTGAGGGGCCATACCGCAATGGTTAGAGGAGTCTCTCTAACTCCTCCTACAGGCTTGGGGAAAAGGTCCAATATGAACTGTAAGATGTAGGATGCTGACATTTTAACAACTTGACACAAAAGAGAGTCATCAGAGAGGAAGAAGCTCATTGGTGAAATGTCTTCATGAGACCCATGTATAAAGCACTTCTCAATTACTGATCAATTTGAAAGGGCCAAGTCTATTGTGGATGGTACTATCCTAACTTCTATAAGCAAGCAGGCTGTGCACGTTATGAGGAGCTAGCCAGTAAGCAACACTCCTCCATGGCCCCTGCATCAACTCCTGGTTATAGATTCCTGTCATATTTGAGTACCTGTCCTGATTTCCTTTGGTGATGAATAGTAAGTAATATGGAAGTGTAAGCCTAACAAAATCTTTCCTTTCCTACTTTGGTTTGGTGCCTAATATTTCTTCACACTAACAAAACCTCTAACTAAACAAGTTGATACCAGCATATTGGGGTACTGCTGAGATATACCTGACCATGTTTGGGGGAGAATTTTCGGTGGATTTTTTTAATATAGGGCTAGCAAAGCTATTGAGTGTTGAGAGCTCAATGGTAGGTTATTGAGGAGAATGAAAGACAAGATTAGGATGTTGAAACACTGCAGAAGACAGACAACTAGCATGTAAAGATTTAGAATAAAATATAAAGTTTCTATCAGGACTCCGTTATTTTGAATTGAGATTCTATGGTTCTAGTGAACTGAGGCAGAAGTGTTATTATCTGTGATTTAAAAGTTACCAGAACTACTAAAGTGAGTCTTTGCTTTGCTGGGATAATTGATGCTGGTCAGCTAGAGGTAAGAAATTTATGGTAAATGCCTAAAGAAATAGAAGGAGTCATAGAAAGTCTTCCAACCAAAAAAAGCACAGGATCAGATGGCTTCAGTGCAGAATTCTACCAGACCTTCAAAGAAGAGTTAACACCAATACTCTTCAAACTATTCCACAAAATAGAAACAGAAGGAACACTACCCAATTCCTTCTACGAAGCCACAATTACGCTGATACCAAAGCCACAAAATGATCCAACAAAGAAAGAGAACTTCAGACCAATTTCCCTTATGAACATCGATGCAAAAATACTCAATAAAATTCTTGCCAACCGAATCCAAGAACACATCAAAATGATCATCCACCATGATCAAGTAGGCTTTATCCCGGGAATGCAGGGTTGGTTCAATATACGGAAATCCATCAATACAATCCACTACATAAACAAACTCAAAGAACAAAACCACATGGTCATTTCATTGGATGCTGAAAAAGCATTTGACAAAAATTCAGGATCCCTTCATGCTTAAAGTCTTGGAGAGAACAGGAATTCAAGGCCCATACCTAAACATAGTAAAAGCAATATACAGCAAACCGGTAGCCAGCATCAAACTAAATGGAGAGAAACTTGAAGCAACCCCACTGAAATCAGGGACCAGACAAGGCTGCCCCCTTTCTCCTTATCTTTTCAATATTGTACTTGAGGTACTAGCTCGGGCAATTCGACAACATAAGGAGGTCAAAGGGATGCAAATTGGAAAGGAAGAAGTCAAACTATCATTATTTGCAGACGACATGATCGTCTACCTAAGTGACCCAAAGAGCTCCACTAGAGAGCTCCTACAGCTGATAAACAACTTCAGCAAAGTGGCAGGTTATAAAATCAACTCAAGCAAATCAGTGGCCTTCCTATACTCAAAGGATAAGCAGGCTGAGAAAGAAATTAGGGAAATGACCCCCTTCACAATAGCCTCAAACAGTATAAAGTATCTTGGGGTGACTCTTACCAAACATGTGAAAGAACTGTATGACAAGAACTTCAAGACTCTGAAGAAGGAAATGGAAGAAGACCTCAAAAAATGGGAAAACCTCCCATGCTCATGGATCGGTAGAATCAATATAGTTGAAATGGCCATTTTGCCTAAAGCGCTATACAGATTCAATGCAATACCCATCAAAATCCCAACTCAATTCTTCACAGAGTTAGAAAGAGCAATTATCAAATTCATCTGGAACAACAAAAAACCCAGGATAGCTAAAACTATTCTCAGCAACAAAAGAAAATCTGGGGGAATCAGTATCCCTGACCTCAAGCAATACTACAGAGCAATAGTGTTAAAAACTGCATGGTATTGGTACAGTGACAGACAGGAGGATCAATGGAACAGGATTGAAGATCCAGAAATGAACCCACACACCTATGGCCACTTGATCCTCGACAAAGAGGCTGAAAACATCCAATGGAAAAAAGATAGCCTTTTCAACAAATGGTGCTGGTTCAACTGGAGGTCAGCATGCAGAAGAATGCGAATTGATCCATCCTTGTCTCCTTGTACTAAGCTCAAATCCAAAAGGATCAAGGACCTCCACATAAAGCCAGACACTCTGAAGCTAATAGAAAAGAAACTGGGGAAGACCCTTGAGGACATCGGTACAGGGAGAAAGTTTCTGAACAGAACACCAATAGCGTATGCTCTAAGAGCAAGAATTGACAAATGGGACCTCATAAGGTTACAGAGTTTCTGTAAGGCAAAGGACACCATCAAGAGGACAGATCGGCAACCAACAAATTGGGAAAAGATCTTCACCAATCCTACATCAGATAGAGGGCTAATATCCAATATATATAAAGAACTCAAGAAGTTAGACTCCAGAAAACCGAACAACCCTATTAAAAAATGGGGTACAGAGTTAAACAAAGAATTCTCACCTGAAGAACTTCGGATGGCGGAGAAGCATCTTAAAAAATGCTCCACTTCATTAGTCATTAGGGAAATGCAAATCAAAACAACCCTAAGATTTCATCTTACACCAGTCAGAATGGCTAAGATTAAAAATTCAGGAGACAGCAGGTGTTGGAGAGGGTGCGGAGAAAGAGGAACACTCCTCCACTGCTGGTGGGGTTGCAAATTGGTACAACCACTCTGGAAAGCAGTCTGGCGGTTCCTCCGAAAACTGGGCACCTCACTTCCAGAAGATCCTGCTATACCACTCCTGGGCATATACCCAGAGGATTCCCCACCATGTAATAAGGATACATGCTCTACTATGTTCATAGCAGCCCTATTTATAATTGCCAGATGCTGGAAAGAACCCAGGTATCCCTCAACAGAAGAGTGGATACAAAAAATGTGGTATATCTACACAATGGAGTACTATTCAGCCATTAGAAACAATGAATTCATGAAATTCTTAGGCAAATGGATGGAGCTAGAGAACATCATACTAAGTGAGGTAACCCAGACTCAAAAGGTGAATCATGGTATGCACTCACTAATAAGTGGTTATTAACCTAGAAAACTGGAATACCCAAAACATAATCCACACATCAAATGAGATACAAGAAGAAAGCAGGAGTGGTCCCTGGTTCTGGAAAGACTCAGTGAAACAGTATTTGGCAAAACCAGAACGGGGAACTGGGAAGGGGTGGGAGGGAGGACAGGGGAAGAGAAGGGGGCTTACGGGACTTTCGGGGAGTGGGGGGGGGCTAGAAAAGGGGAAATCATTTGAAATGTAAATAAATTATATCAAATAAAAAAAAATGTCAAAAAAAAAAAAAAAAAAAGAATTGACAAATGGGACCTCATAAAATTACAAAGTTTCTGTAAGGCAAAGGACACCATCAAGAGGACAAATCGGCAACCAACAAATTGGGAAAAGATCTTCACCAATCCTACATCAGATAGAGGGCTAATATCCAATATATATAAAGAACTCAAGAAGTTAGACTCCAGAAAACCAAACAACCCTATTAAAAAATGGGGTACAGAGTTAAACAAAGAATTCTCACCTGAAGAACTTCGGATGGCGGAGAAGCATCTTAAAAAATGCTCAACTTCATTAGTCATTAGGGAAATGCAAATCAAAACAACCCTAAGATTTCATCTTACACCAGTCAGAATGGCTAAGATTAAAAATTCAGGAGACAGCAGGTGTTGGAGAAGGTGTGGAGAAAGAGGAACACTCCTCCACTGCTGGTGGGGTTGCAAATTGGTACAACCACTCTGGAAATCAGTCTGGCGGTTCCTCCGAAAACTGGGCACCTCACTTCCAGAAGATCCTGCTATACCACTCCTGGGCATATACCCAGAGGATTCCCCACCATGTAATAAGGATACATGCTCTACTATGTTCATAGCAGCCCTATTTATAATTGCCAGATGCTGGAAAGAACCCAGGTATCCCTCAACAGAAGAGTGGATGCAAAAAATGTGGTATATCTACACAATGGAGTACTTTTCAGCCATTAGAAACAATGAATTCATGAAATTCTTAGGCAAATGGATGGAGCTACAGAACATCATACTAAGTGAGGTAACCCAGACTCAAAAGGTGAATCATGGTATGCACTCACTAATAAGTGGTTATTAACCTAGAAAACTGGAATACCCAAAACATAATCCACACATCAAATGAGATACAAGAAGAAAGGAGGAGTGGTCCCTGGTTCTGGAAAGACTCAGTGAAACAGTATTCGGCAAAACCAGAACGGGGAACTGGGAAGGGGTGGGAGGGAGGACAGGGGAAGAGAAGGGGGCTTATGGGACTTTCGGGGAGTGGGGGCGGGGCTAGAAAAGGGGAAATCATTTGAAATGTAAATAAATTATATCGAATAAAAAAATTAAAAAAATATCTTTTTTTAAATCCATAGGATTTAGAATGAAACTATAACACATTCTAGACCATACCTGTTGTGTAGACTATTTGTCCAGCTTGAGGTTTTGACTAAACTGCACAAGGAATCCATGTTTGGTACAGAAAGAGATGCAAAAGAGAAAACTGAAAAGCTAAAGTAAACTTAAATTCCCCCACCAAAATTCACTTTAATATTTTATTATTGATTCTACTTGTTTTCCTAATGCTTTTATATACATATAAAAAACAGAAGTGGATAGAAAAAAGGTCACATGAAAACATACATTCCCTTTAAAAAGGGAAGAGGGATTATGGGACTTTCAGGGAGGGGGGATCCAGGAAAGGGGAAATCATTTGCAATGTAAATAAAGAATATATTGAATAAAAAAAAGCCCAGGACCAGATGGGTTTAGTGGGGAAGGAGAGCTTCAGAACAATTGATGCAAGAATACTGAACAAAATCCTGGCCCAGTGCAGACTGCCCTGCCCATTGCATGGGAGAAGGACAGTGCCATTATGGTGGAATCTGCCTGCCTTGGTGTGCGGGCTCCTGAGTGAGGAGGCCAAAATAAAACACAAATGAGTTCTAGCAAAACTTTTTACAGTCTATTTTCCACTGAATAATATGACCTCAATTTCCTCTGGCTGAATTACTGTCAAAACTACAATCTTCCAGGTCCTATGAGAACAAACAATTAAACACCGTGTACAGCTTTCTATTAGTTTTGCTATCTCAGTTTTTCATATTTTCCACATTCCTCCAAAAGAGAGTATAGATTCTGTCCATCAGAAAAATCACATTTTGCTACCATTTAAGGTTGTTTTTGTTGTTGTTCTAACTTGCTACTCTGCTACTATGATAGAATCCTTTCAGCAAAAGCATCTCAGGGAATAAATGGTTGTTGTGCATGTTTCTGTGAGATCCAAGTCCATCATTCTGAGAGCTTAGAATAGAAACTGAAGGTCGAAAATGAAGCTATAAAACTGAAGGATAAACACTGTTTCCTGGCTTGCGCTATTGCTTGGTCACTGTCCCATGCCCAGGCCCACTTCCTTAGCAATATATCACCACCCTAGGTGGAAGAACCTTCCCACAACAATCATCAATATAATCTCTCACAGATATAACAACCAGCCATTCTGATGAGAGTACACACTCAACTGAGGCTCCATCAGATGACTGCAGCTCTGAAATGTTGAGAAGTGAACACAATTAGGACACAGAGAAAATAATGAGTGAGGAAGTTGTAAGAACACAAAACCAGTGATCTAGCCAAATCTATTACAGGAGCCCCTGCTACCGCAGGAGGGAGTTGGAGTTGGGGCTGAGACAGAACAAAATGGGAACTGTACCTTGTTCATGGCAGGAAAGGATACACTAGAATGGGGAGTTCAGAGGCTGTGCTGCCCTAGGATTTGGCGTATTTAACCCCGTGATCTCAAGACAGTGTGACCAGAGATGTGGCTAAAACAGCTGGAAGGTGATGGAAAAAGCAGATTCCCCCACAGACGTGGAAGTAAGATTGCTATCCCAAGGAAGATATGCTGACTTTGCTGGAATGGATGAAGAACAACATTCCATCTACTGACAGTTCCAAGTTCAAAACTACAGAGTCACATATGGGAACAGTGTTGATCAGGAGAGTGGAATATAAAGTCTTTGTCCTTTCCACCCTGCAAAACAGGGTAGGGAGAGCCTGATTTCACCCTGGATGCTGACTTGAGCTTTCTGTCATGGGTTATATAGAGTGGATCTAGCTGTTAAATGAGAGCCTGGGTCTAAACTAAGCCTGAGTCTAGAGGTGCTGAAAAATTACTTTAGCAACAGCAAGACTGAGGAATTTCAATAAGGTTCAGCAACTTAATATTTTCAAAATTGCATGTCCGGCATTATCTGAAGGAACTAAACTATGGGGCAAAACCATCTGATAACCATGATGGGTTGGCTATATTTCTTTTTTTTTTCTGTATGATATCTTAGTTACCTATGTGTAGTTTAACCCTACTATTTTTATCTTGACTGGATGTTGACAAGTAAGGTTTGTCATGAGATGTTTACTCAAGTGGACTTAGTGCACTTTCAAAAACAAAATAGTTTGGACTTTACAAACTCATCTCTGTGCTGAGACATTCCTATTGGCAGATCCTCCCTGTTGAATCACAGGCCCTGACTGCCAGTAGACTAGTTACTCTGTAGAAAGATCAACCCCACTCTCTATTACAGTAGATTCAAGTCTCATCTGCCCTTAGCATTGTCCCAGAATAGTAGATGAAGATTCCTCTCCCCTTGTGCATGCCTCCTTGTTGATACAACAATCCCCACCTGCCTTTCTTTTCTCCCTCATTTCCTTGTCACAGTCCCCACAAAGGCAAAAACTTCCTGCTCAACAACATCAATGTGTGCCAGAAGACAAGGAAGGGAGTTCACAGAGTACCATACGATCTCTTATCACAGACCAAATTTTCACAGTTGCCTCTACCACAGGACTGTAACACAAGAAGTATCTTAACCTTTCTCCTGAGTATGTCTCCTTGTGGATTACTAATATCATCTCTTACTGGCCTCTTCTTCCTCCAGCTTTCAACACTAGCAAGCATTCCCCCTTGAACATACCCAACAAAGAGGTCTTTAAAAGAGGAAACACTCAGCCAACACTCTGCAAATCCACACATCAAACAGTAACCCAGAAACAAAACTAGCACCCAGACAAGACAAACTGAGAAACTGGTACCATGACCAATAATCACATCAAACACAGAGGTCTAGACTGCTTTGTTTCCAGATTCTGGCTATTACAAACAAGGCTGCTAAGAACATAGAGGAACAAGTGTCCTTGGAGTATGGTGGGGCATCTTCTATGTATATGACCAGGAATGGTAAAGCTGACTCATCAAGTGTTTCCAACTTTCTGAGGAACAGTCAGATTGATTTCCAGAGTGGTTGCATCAGTTTTCAATCCCACCAGAAATGGAGAAGCGTTCTATTTCCCGACAACCTCACAAGCATGTGTAGTCACTGGAGTTTTTTATCTTAGCCACTCAGATTGTTGTAAGGTAAAATCTGAAGATCATGGTTATTTGCATTTCACTGAAGACTAAGGACTTTAAACCTTTCTTTAAGTGCTTCTTGGTCATTGAAGACTTTTGTAACTTTGTATTAGGGGAAGGGTTGAAGAAGCTGAAGAGGAGGGAGACCCCATAGTAATTCTATAAGTCTCAAATAACCTGGAATCCTGGAAGTTCCCAGAGACTAAGTTGCCAATCTTGGCAGCATACACAAGCTCCTCCAGAGTCCCAGTACATATACAGCAGAGTTCCACTGGTCTAGCTTCAGTGGGAAAGAATTGAGACCCTTGATAAGGGGAATTCCTAAGGGTTTAGCGGGTAGCAACTTCTTAGAGGAAAGCTGGAGTAGAAAATGGATGAGGAACTGGATGAGGGAGCAGTGGATGAAATGTAACTTAAGAAAAGATTGCCAGGCCTTAAACTCACAAAGATTCTCCTTCCTTATTCTCCTGAGGGCTGCTTAACTAGAATATCCAAGTGTGTTCTCAATTACATCTGATTATTAACTGGGTCTTAGTAGTTTCTGTTGAGAATTTTTAAAAGATATTTATTGTTATATATAAGTATACTATAGCTGTCTTCAGACACTCCAGAAGAGGGCATCAAATATCATTTTGGATAGTTGTGAGCCACCATGTGGTTGCTCGGATTTGAACTCAGTACCTTTGGAAGATCAGTCAGTGCTCTTAACTGCTGAGCCATCTCTCCAGCCCTCTGTGGGGATTTTTAATTTTATTTAGTTTTGTTCTTCTTTCTTGAGACAGTCTCACTAAAAATGTCAGGCTGACCTTGAATTCTAGGCCCTCTACACTGGAGTGTCAGATGTGAGTTACTCAAAGTGCCTTGAGTGATGATCTTTATGTCACTTTAAGCCTGGAATTCTTTGGTGTGCTTTTAATCCCAGCAACAGGAAGGCAGAGGAAAGCTGTGAGTGTCAAAATAGTCAGATATTCTATGCATCTTTTAAAAGGGCAAAACAAGTCTGGAGAAATGGCTCAATTGTTAAGAACACTCAGTGTTCTCCCAGAGGTACTGTGTTCAATTCCCAGAAACTACATGATGGCTCACAACCACCTATAATGGGATTTGATTCCATTTTCAGGGGTGTTTGAGGACAGGGACAATACACTCATATATATTAAATAAATTGATAGATATACAACTAGATAACTAATGTAAAACTAGCAAACATATAATACCAAAAAAGAAATGGTATTTGCATCTCCTCATTGATAAGTAATCTCTTATTTTAATGGAACTCAAAATGTCCTCAAACTTGAAGGAAGAAACCTGTATATACACATACGTGCATATATGTGTGTGTATATAGAGTATAGTTCTGTGTATATGTTTATGTACATTTCATCTTAATGGACATTACATCACAACCACAGTCTCCCTCCCTCGTCTCTTCTCATACCAACACCTGACTGCAACAGTAAGGCAGAGGGTGGATAGTATATAAGTTTAATGGCAGCCTAATTTATATAGCAAGTTCTAAACAGCTATAGATATGCTCTTTTGTCTCAAAGAAGCAAAACAAAGCACACCAATTAACAAACAAACCCAAGCAAAATATTTCTATCAATTGATACATGGTATATTCTTTTAATGAACCCAGGATGTATTCAAAATTTCAGGAAGAAGCCAGCCTTTCTTAATTAACTATTCAATAAAAAATTGAATATAACTTACAATGTAAACTTCAGGTCCTTTTTCTTACATTTTTTTGGTTTTCATTTTGTTTCTGCATGTCTCAGGCTAGCTGTTCTGCTGCTGTAGAAGTAACCAATTAAGTATGACATTGAGCTAGTGTTGTTCTGTTTTTGGCATGTGAATTATGATATGTACCTCATAATCTCTTCTTTCTGGTTGCTTTATAAGGAGTTACAGACCACGCCAATGGCTACTGAAGGATTACTAACTTTAGTGTTTCTTTCCTACTCCACCTCTGTAGTTTGTGGACCTCAAGCTTGGAACTTTACCAACACCTTTTCTTTTCTCTTTTTTTCTTTGATATATTCTTTATTTACATTTCAAATGATTTCCCCTTTCTTAGATCCCCCCTCCCCAAAAGTCCCAAAAGCCTTCTTCCATCCCCCTGTTCCCCAATCCGCCCCTTCCCACTTCCCTGTCCTGGTACTCCCCTACACTGCTGCACTGAGCCTTTCCAGGACCATTGAACACTCCTTCCTTCTTCTTGAGCATAATTTGATATGTGAATTGTGTCTTGGGTATTCCAAGCTTCTAGGGTAATATCTGCTTATCAGTGAGTGCATACCATGAGTGTTCCTTTGAGACTGGGTTACCTCAATTAGGATGATGTTCTGCCATTAATTTGTCTAAGAATTTCATGAATTCCTTATTTCTAATGGCTGAATAGTACTCCATTGTGTAGTTATACCACATTTTCTGTATGTATTCCTCCGTTGAGGGACATCTGGGTTCTTTCCAGCTTCTGGCTATTATAAATAGGGCTGCTATGAACACAGTGAAGCATGTATCCTTTTACATTCTGGGGAATCCTCTGGGTATAGGCCCAGGAATGGTATAGTGGGGTCCTCTGGTATTATCATTCCCAGTTTTCTGAGGAACTGCCAGACTGATTTCCAAAGTGGTAGTACCAGCTTACAACCACACCAGCAGTGGAGGAGTGTTCCTCTTTCTCCACATACTCGCCAGCACCTGTTTTCTCTTGAGTTTTTGACCTTAGCCATTCTGACTGGTGTGAGGTGAAGTATCAGGATTGTTTTGATTTGTATTTCCCTGATGACTAAGGATCCAACACCTTTTCACAAGTCCTGTATGGGTCATGATCAAAGATTGATGTCAGTAACTAATGATGGGAATTACAAAGATGCTGGAACTCATTCCAGGCAATGTATCTGGATAAATGGAAATTATGGAGAATTTGGAATTTGGTTTTTTTTAGTTTTCTTCGAGGGCCTAGAGAGCTAAGCATAGTCTATTTATAATCCAACTCTTGACTGAGGATTAAAAGTTCCTTTTGGTCCCTTCCCAGAAGGATGTATGTTCCCCAGCTGTGGCTGCATTTGGATGTAGCCATTGGGAACTAGAATACTTTGGAGACACTTCACACTACCAGAGATAATTATGGCTTTAAAACCAGCACAGGCCGGATCAAGCATTTTTGGATTAGACATGCTATGTTGACACAGGCTGAGCAATAATGGAACACATATGTACTTTAGAGCACTTTGGAGACAGAGGCAGGCAATTAATTGTCTGTGAAGTACAGGCCACTGTGGACTATACAGCAAGTTTCAGGACAGTCAAGGATATAGCAAGTTCTGTAAAGACATTATCTAAGCAAACAGACAAACAAAAACAAAAACAAAAGCAAAACAACTGAGTGTGCTCAAATTGGTAATCTGAATTCTGTAAACTCAGCTCTAGTGATCTCGCCCCCACACCACACAGTGTTGGCAGAAAGGCTTCCTAAGTTTATTGTCATTAATGGTATATTTTCCCCCTGCTCCCATAGGATGACAATTTAGAAAAAGACACAATGAATGTCTATTCCCCACCCACCCTGGTGAAACTGACAAGACAGAGGCTACTGAGTGAGGAGGCCTTGGACGTTTCTTCTCTCAAGGATCTGCCCAATAGGCTGTTCCCAGTGACACTTGAGGAGGCCTTCATTAATGGTCATACAAAGATCTTAACCACCATGATACCTGTGTGGCCCATCCCATACCTTTCTGTAGGAATGTTGATAAAGACCCTCTGCCTAGACACTTTGCAGGTTGTTCTTGAGGGGCTAGATATACTGATTTCAAAAACAGTTCACTCCAGGTAGGCAGGATCACCTGGGGTTGGAGAAAGTTTCTCTGAGTACTGAGAATGAGCAATTAGGGACAGAGGATATTTGGCCAACTGTGGATGAGAGGCTTCTGATTTTCAAGTTTTTCTTTACGCCATTGTCAGGAAAGTTCTTTACTGGGAGAAGAGGCTTAGAGTGGTGTAGAGCCTTGGGCTCAGGCTCAGCTATCTGGAAAAATAATGGCTAATATAGGAGATAGAAAATGTAGAAAAATCCAGTGAGGAATGGTCCT
Organism: Apodemus sylvaticus; assembly: GCF_947179515.1. Lineage (NCBI taxonomy): Eukaryota > Metazoa > Chordata > Mammalia > Rodentia > Muridae > Apodemus > Apodemus sylvaticus. The sequence continues at coordinate 157,911,122 of NC_067474.1, forward strand.
TTTCCTGAATCCCTAAAAGTTTAATGTGAAATGAGGTTGGACTGGAATTAAGGGAAGTAGGACAGGGCTAAAGATGCCCTTTTTGCAAAGAATGCTATTCATTTTCTCAGCATGAGGCTCTGGGTTTGATTCTAGGCAGAGGAATAAAACATTGTGGTAGAAAAAGCTGAAGTGTGAGATGTGGAAGGGAATCAAACTGTAAGATGTGTTGTCCTTTACCTTCTAAAAATTATACTCATTTCTCCCTCATTTTCTAGATAAAAATTCAGAGATATGAATTGGAGGGATAGAGACTACTATTTCTGTGGGATATGGGCTGGATTCCCATGAAGGTGAAGGCATATAAGAGTTCATAAAACAGAAACAGGCATTGGAAAACACTCCTGACTGTGGGATGAAGAAAGAATTGAGATGGGAAGGGGGGAACCTGGAAAGGGAAAATCATTTGGAATGTAAACAAAAAAATATAGAAAATAATAAAAAAAAAGAGAGAGAGAGAATTGTGGGTGACATCTCAACTGCAACTCATGGAGCGCAGCCTTGAAGAATGTGCCACATACTTGTTGCAGTGGCCCAGCAGAGAAAAGATTCCATTCATTTATGCTGTAGAACGCTGAAAATTCAGGGCTTAACCAAAGCCACAATCATAGAAATCTTCAAAATTGTACATGCAGACTATCCAAGATCAGGAGCTATGCTGTCTTTGCCTAGAAGATTTGGCTTTTCTTTTTATTCGATATATTTTTTATTTATTTTTCAAATGATTTCCCCTTTTCAGGTTCCCCACTCCCCGAAAGTCCCATAAGCCCTCTTCCCTCCCCCTGTTCCCCCACCCACGCCTTCCCATTTCCATGTTCTGGTATTGCCCTATACTGCTACACTGAGTCTTTCCATAACCAGGGGCCACTCCTCTGTTCTTCTTGGACATCATTTGATGTGTGGATTATGTTTTGGGTATTCCAATTTTCCAGGCTAATATGCACTTATTAGTGAGTGCATACCATTATTGATCTTTTGAGACTGGGTTATCTCACTTAGTATGACGTTCTCCAGCTATATCCATTTGTCTAAGAATTTCATGAATTCATTGTTTCTAAAGGCTGAATAGTACTCCATTGTGAATATATACAACATTTTTTGAATCCGTTCTTCTGTTGAGGGATACCTGAGTTCTTTCCAGCTTCTGGCTATTATAAATAGGGTTGCTATGAACATAGTGGAGGATTTGGCTTTTCTTAACACCTACCTGAAAGAGATGAACAATCCTCTCTCATTCAGTCTAGATGAAATCAAAGGTACCATCAGTATGGGTTGTACTGAAAAGATTGATGAGGAGGAAGTAATCACAGTGATTTCTCTACTTCCCACACTCCACCATCTTCTCTGGGAACTCTATGTATATGATGTCCCTTTTTTAAAGGGCAACCTGAAAGAATTCTTCAGGTAAGGAAGGATTGAGAGTGTACAGAGAAGTAGACAAGAGAAAACAGACCTCTTTTCATTGCTGTTCTCTTTCCTTGTCTTTTGTTTTGTTTTGTTTTGTTTTGTTTTGTTTTGTTTTGTTTTGTTTTGCAAGCTGGGGAGTCCATGTCAGACTGGACACCATAAATCTAGCAAAGTTAAAGACATAGCCTATCTGAGGAGATGAGCTATATGATAAGATAAATATGACCAGGCATAAGCATTGCTCTTTTTGTTCATGTTTTGAGTCAAGAAATTGGTTGAGTAGATGAGTAATATGCAACACTGGGTTTCATGATGAAGACAGGATCATGGACCTTGCAGGAACAAAACCTCTGAGAACTCTTAAAAATAGCACTAGGAAGTTATTGAATTTTATTTGGGATAGATAGGCCTTCCTATATGCACCAAGTTGGCCTGATATAACCATTGGTGTGGTTTCCTGCAATATCCTGAATCATGTTGCTATTTACTAGCATGGTATAGGTTGTGTGAGCAGACAAATGAAGGCCATGTCTTGGGTTGTGGTTGACCTCACTATATAGTCAGAATGAGTTTGGGAGAAAGTCTTCTGCTTACCGGCCAATCATATCAACCCTCTGCAATACTATTTGCCAGAAATCAATCATTTCTTCTCTCCCCAAGTGCCTAAAGAAGCCCTTGGAGACACTTTGCATCACAAGATGTTACCTCTCACAATCAGACTTGGATTACCTGCCCTATTGCCTGAATATATTTGAGCTCAAATGTCTGAATCTTATTGATAAAACTTTGTCATTTACTCCTTGAACCTCTTGTGTGTCTCCTAGAGAGAGGTAGATATACCCTGGAATACCTGCATTTGAAGTCATGTGGAATGGGAGAACATCAGATTGATGTCTGCTGCCTGCCCTAAGGCAATGTTCCCATCTCACAGAAATCAATTTCTATGATAATGAACTTTCTGTGCTTTTACTGAACAAAAGTTCTACACCACACAGCCAAGCTTAGGCAACTAATGGATGAACTGTACCCTCTGGAGTGCTATGATATCAGGGATATAATACTATCAGACATATTAGAAAATTTTTGACCTGCACTCCTGGATATACTCAGGGCCAAAAGAAAGCCCAAAAAGGTCACTTTTGCCTTCACAAACTGATGCTCTAAGTGTGGTGGGTCCTATATTTATGATCTGGATACCCAATGTTGCTTTTTTGAAAAGAACCTACGTGGTTGATTGTTGAACAGACAAATTGAGTCTTAGCACTGGGGATCGATGAAATCCTAAACGAAAATCCTTTTCTGAAAGGAGCATGAAAATGTCAATCACCTAAAAGTCTGAGACACAGAGGAAATACAAGATTGTCCTCACAGCTTGTGAGTGAGTTTTTCATCTGCCAAAGGTTTCAAGTACTCTTTTCTCCTCTAGGATTTTTATAGTTTGAGTGTGTTACAATAAAAGTATCCTTCCATAAAGACATTGTTCCCCTCTGTTGACTGCACACAATACAGGTGTTGACTTACTGAGGTACTGGTATGTCTCTATCAGAGCACAGAGCTAATGATTCCCAGCATTTCTGTATCTGTGTCCAGTTTCTTCATTCCTCATCACCATAATTAGGTCAATCTCAGATTTGTGCAGTTCCTTTCATCTCAGTAACTGGTCTAATAAATGGGATCTATCGGAGCTCCGGGATGACAAGTATCTCACACAGGAGACAGAGGAATCGACCACTAGGCTTGGAAACCAGGGGTCTACATAGGAAAAGTCAGGGGGATTTGGCCCATTTACACACGATTGGCTGATTCAAACATTGGCAGGAGAAATTGGCACGTGGTTACATCAGCAAGCAGTACATGCAGATCGGGGCATCAGCAATGTAGGGAGGGAGGCTTATCTTTGTTAGCAGGAAGTCTGGTCAACGTTAAACTACACCATTCGTCCCTTTAACCTTAATTATGGACTCTGAGGAGTTCTAATTCCTTTCAAACTCCCTTCATTCTCCTCTTCTTCTGCTAAATAATTCTAATCTTTTAATTTTAAAAATTGGTGTCTTCCTATGGGGAATGGTAATCATATTCTCCTTCTATTTTAACTATGGGTTGATACTGGTATTGGAGAGCTATAAGCTGCACTGCATTTACCCTATCCCTAATGAAAGCAAGTCCTTTATTTATTAAACAAGGGCCAAAGATTAGAACCAAACATATAACAAGACTTGGTCCGGTGAAAGCAGAGAATAAAGTGGTCACCCATGGAGACTTAGAGTCCCAGGATCTGAGCCATCCCTGTTGTGCTTCTCGATCTCGCTTTCTCTTTTCAAGTCTCTCTCTTAATTTCTGCATAGAATCCCTGACTACTCCTGTGTGGTCTGCATAAAAACAGCATTCTTCTTCTAAGGCTGCACACAGTTCTCCTTCTTTTAAAAATAACAAATCTAAACCTCTTCTATTCTGTAACACTGCTTCAGATAAGGAGGTCAAAGATTTCTCAAAGGCATCCATGGATTTTTGCAGCATCTCTAAGTCTTCATTTATAGCTTCCTTTAGAGACTGAAAAGACTGAGCTCCTTGTCTACCTTCAATTAGGGCTGTTATGCCCGTCCCTACTCCCACCTCAAGACCAGCTCCCAGCATCATAGCTAGGGTTAGGGAAACTGGTTCCCTTTTTAGTCTCTTGCTGGTATACTCATCTTCTAGGTAGGAAGCAGGGTGATAAGTCATTCGGGGTAGAAGCTGAACCATGACACAGAAATCATGAGAGGGGTCAAAAACACTAGTTGATACGGAGGGGGTAAGTCCTGTGTTGCAGGCCCATTGGAGAAGGTACCAACTAATAGTTGGTTTCTGTCCTGCTCACGGAGTGAGTCTGGCCACATAGATGACGATCGGAAGGGAGAAGGGTCCCTATGCAAAGACTGGGACTCTCCTCTGATACTGTTACTTCAATCAGGGTTAATTTCTTTCCTATCCCCCATGAGCAGGAAGCATGATTACTGGTTTTATTGAAATCCCCATTATAGGTGACTCCTTCATAATAGGGGGACCTGAGGATAAGCATAACCAGCAATCAATAGTAGCATCTGGATCAGTGTTGTTAAGGGCATAGACAGCTCCTCTAACCAGGTTGAACAGTCTCTGTCCCATAGAGGGATATGTACAGATTGTGGTCCAGGGTCCATGAGGAATGATGGTGTTAAGGGATCTCACAGTTCTCGGGATAGATGGGGCAGTTACAGGAGTCTGGGCCTTGGGCCTGGCAGGAGGGCCTTGCTCTAGGAGGATCTTGTTAGGTCCTATTGGAACTGGGGGTGGTATTTCTATTTTGAATCGGATTGATATCAGGGACCCAGGTTTACTCCCATGGTTATAGTAAACCATTCCCCAGTACAACCCTTGGAGCCAGGTAGTCAAGGGGGTTCATTTCCTGTGTCAGTGAACTGAGCTCTTATGTAGTCTAGGTCCCTAGGAGAACAGGGCTTGCCTGCATATAGAGGAATGGTGGCATGCCACCCAGATCCTGGATTTGCAAAAGAAAGGGTTATTCGATCAGTTGAATCAACTGACCATTTCCAATCCCCATCATTGGAGGTTACACAGCTCCAACTCCTACAAAAGAACTCATCTGGCCTTCCACAACCTCTAGAGTTAGTGGCTCCAGGGCAGGCATAAAACCCCTTGCTTTGAACAATGTTAGGAGGACTACTCCTGGCAGTGGGGTTTGTGGTTCGAAAACAAAACCCAAGACGTGGCCACCAGATGCCCACAGGCACAAAGGTTTGGGTGCTACTTATAATTTTTCCCGTGTTGGTATCCATTACTTGCCAAGTCAGTGTCCGAGGGGCATGGGGATTGTCAATCTTCGGAGGTATGCAAGCAACGGAAGCACAGTTTAGAAGGATTATCAGTCTTTTCCAAGATCCACTCATCTTGATCAGTCCCTGGGGGGACCTTCTTGATGTGTGAAGCATGAACCCAGGTGGGGATTCCCTCTATCTTCACAGCGGTGGGTGTAGTCAACAGCACCAGGTAGGGTCCTTTCCACTGTGGCTTGAGGTTCCCTGCTCAGTGCCTTCTCACCAGGACCATGTCTCCCACTTCAAACTGATGCAGCACCAGCAAGTCCCGAGCGATGTAGGTTTCTTTCAACTGCTCCGAGATTTCTTTTCTCATGATCTCGAGCACCTTCACCCAAGCTAGGAGGCAAGATGGGGGAATGGGGGAGGGGAAACAGGACAGGTTTTCTCTCTGCAGTCATATAGAAGGGCAGGGGCACCCAAAAATTAGTTCAAAGGGTGTAAGACCTGAGGCTCCGGGAATATTTCAGACCTGGGATAGGTCGTAAGGGAGAAGGACTGTCCAATCATTCCCGCAGGTCTCTAAGGTCAATTTAGTCACGGTCTCTTTTAGAGTTCTATTCATCCTCTCTAACTGCCCTAAACTCTGGGATCTGGAGGCATGATGTAATTTCCAATTCATCCCCAGCTGTCTGGCCAATCCCTGACTTACCTAGGCGACGTAAGCAGGTCCGTTGTCTGACCCAATTACTTTAGGTATCCCAAAACGGGGAAAAATTTCTTCAAGTATCTTCTTGACCACCATGTTACCCATCTCTCTTTTGGTGGGGAATGGTTCAGCCCACCCTGAGTAGGTATCTACAAAAACTAGAAGGTATTTATTTCCATATCTGGCTGGTTTGACCTCAGTAAAGTCAATTTCCCAAAAAGTCCCTGGCCTGTTTCCTAACAAGCATCTTCCGATATGAGTCCTGTTCGACCCAGCATTGGTAAGCGCACATGCTCAACAGTTCTTTATTAGGTCCTCTACTGCCTTCTGTAGTTGAGGAATATAGTGAGGGGATCTATTAACTAGTTTCATCATCTTTTAGGTTCCCAGGTGAGTGAGGTGGTGTATATTAGTCAAGTACTCCAGCCCCTCTAATTTTGTGAGGATCCATTTTTCTGGGATCTCTTCGACTGGATGGGGTTTGGTTTTAATTACCAAGTCAGTGGCCTTTGTGCTGCCTCTTTAGCTACCTGGTCTGCCATCTGATTTCCACTTTCTATTGCTCCAGTTCCCTTTTGATGCCCTGGGCAATGGATGATCGCCACCTTGCGGGGCAAATGAACAACTTCTAGCAAGCTAAGAATTTCTTCTTTATTTTTGATGTCTTTCCCAGCGGAAGTCAGTAGTCCACATTGTCAGTAAATCGCCCCATGAACGTGAGCCATTGCCAAGGCATACCGTATGTCTGTATAAATATTGACAGCCTTCCCTTCTGCTAGTCTCAAAGCCTGAATTATGGCAATAAGCTCTGCTTTCTGGGCTGATGTCCCTTCAGGCAGGCTGCTGGCCCATATGATAGTCTTCCCATCCACTACTGCTGCCCCGGCTCTGCGCTTACCTTCTACCACTAAGCTGCTTCTGGCAGTGAACCAGGTCATCACCCCTGGCCATGGTTGGTCAGTTAAGACTGGCCAAGTCCCAGTTTCATCTGCCAGTATCTCTTCACAGTAATGTATGGGGGTTTCGTCAGCTTCAGGCAGTAAGGTGGCGGGGTTAAGAATGGCAGGTGGAGCGAAGGTCAACCATAAGTCAACAACAAACTCTGGTAGTGGGTCATCGAGCATTAGTCATCCAGTGGTCTGGGAGTTGTCGAATGACACTCTCAAGGGTGTGGGGGGTCACCACTGTCACATTCTGGCCCATAGTCAGTTTATCAGCATCTTTCACCAACACAGCAGTAGCTGCTATTGCCTGTAGACAGGAGGGCCATCCACTAGCCACAGGATCCAGTTTCCCTGACAGGTAGGCTACAGGGCGCCTCCAGGGTCCTAAAGTTTGAGTGAGGACCCCCCTGGCCACTCCATTTCTCTCATCAATGTATAGGGTGAAAGGTTTTTTTTAAAATCAGGCAGTTCTAGGGCAGGGGCCTGTAGCAGCATCTTTTTGAGAGTCTCAAAAGCCAATTGATGTTCCATAGTCCAAATGAATTACCATTTTTCTTTTGTTAGAGGGTATAAGGGGGCTGCCAAGGTAGCAAACCCTGGGATCCAGAGTCTGCAGAATCCTGCCATCCCCAGGCATTCTCTTACCTGGTAAGGGGTGGTTGGGGTCATGATCTGTGCCACTGTCCATTTCCTAGCTTCTGTGAGCCATCGCTGCCCATTCTTCAGGGTATATCCCAGGTAGGTCACCTCAGTCCGGCATAGATGTGCCTTTTTAGCCAATATCTGGTACCCCAACTCACCTAACTTGGCCAGGAGATTTTGAGTCATGAACTTCTAAAATTACATCAGAACAACCAGACTAATTTTTGACTAAGTGTTGGTAGGAAGTACCTAGGGAGTAACTCTGGCCAAGGACAGCAGTGGGGGCCTTCTGGGTACTTGGGTGTAGCTCAGGTCCAACTGTGGGTCAACGTCTCAGGTCTTCTTTTTAAAAATGAAGGCAGGAGAGCTGGAGAGATGGCTCAGGGGATAAGAGCACTGACTATTCTTCCCAAGGTCTTGAGTTGAAACTCCAGAAATCATATGGTGGCTCACAACCATCCATGAAGAGATCTGACGCCCTCTTTTGGTGACTGAAGACAGCTACAGTGTACTTACATAAGGTAAATAAATCTTTTTTTAAAAAATGAAGGCAGGTCCGAACATGAAGTATATTTGGCCTTCAATATGTTCAGTCTGATCCTAAAACTGAGGGAGTACCTGAACAGAATACCAGAGAGTATTCAGGTTCTTACTCTGCCCATAAATGTATGACTCCCATACAGGGGAAGCCACTGGTGATCCTCTCTTGATCAAATCACATTTGGAGAAGTCTTTCTAAGAACATAAGAGACCTGTCCTCACTATCCCACTCTTCTTCATTTCAAGTCCACCTACAATGTCTCATCCACTGAACACTATTTTGGTCTGTGTATCAAACAGTGTCTGAAAGTCACATTTTCTCAGATGCCCTGGTGAAAGTCCAATCCCTAGGCAGTCATTTTTCAGTATCCAAGAGTCACCTGCCCATGTTGACTTAAGGTCAACAAGGACAAACCTAGTCTTTCCATCAGACACACAGTGCTGACCACAAGGAAGATAGATGTCACTGCAAAGTGGCTGATGATGTCTGCCTTTAGGCTCTGTGCATCTTGGAATTCAGGAAATCATTCAGCAAATCTGGCCACAAAGACACACGCTAATCAGATAGGGCCTGCATTCATAGGTCTTGTATTCATCCCATGCCTTAAGAATCTGTAAATCTCATCCATCACAAAAATCACCAGATGCCAGAATGTTACAGGATGTTATTTCACACTGCAAACTTTGAGATTGTGTTATATTCAGAAAAACAAAATAAAATTTTTCTTGTATTGTTATTACTCAGCCCTTAGCACCCACTTTAATCCCTCTGTCTGGAATACAAACATGATATTAGTATATACCTTAAATCCCAAACAATGAAGTTAAAGTTGTTTTGTAGAATGAACCTACAAATTTGAAAAAAATTGTAGTTGTGTGGGAGACAAAGTGAAGAATCAGAGAAAGATTTAACAGAATAGGTTCTTTCCAACTCTCCCAAGAAGAAAAAACAAAATGCAACTCCTTGGAAGGTAAGTGCAAGGAAAGAGAGAAGGCAGTTTTATCTGGAGAGTTTTACAGAGACAGGCTGAAGAGATAACAAGCTAGGCCCAGGTGAACACAGATAAGACAGAGAGTAAGAAGGATTCAGATTAGAAGAGATTGTAAAAATTAGTATGAGGCCAAGCAGAGCAATTCAGGAGAGGCTTAGAGAGATACACAAGACAGACATCACAAAGGAGAAAAAATGGTGAGTTTATTTAGGAATGAAGTCTCAGAGGCTCAACTCTTTGTAAGCCTAGATTAGATTGTATGGAGGCTAGAAGCTTGCCAAGGTTAGCAGACAGGGGCAGTAAGCCTCTGAGATTACAGTTAGGTCAAGAGAATAAAATATACTTTTACATCTAGCAAGTAAATGTTATATTTACACCAGAGTCCCTGCCCTGGAATAGTAGAGAACTCAGAGTGCCCTACTGTACATTCTAGTTGCCTCAAGTCAAAACCCTCATCTGAGAGAAACATGGAACTTCACACCACGCCTTAGGGAAGGTACCTAAGTCTTCCTCCCTTGCCCAGCCAATTATCCAGACACCTGGAGACTGGGAAGGTCCTTGAGTTCGCATCCCTGCCCAGTCAATTAATGTAAAGACCATCAGGACCACCAATCCTTATGTATCTAGTTGCTATTGCTATAATCTGTCCTAAAACAATTTTATAAAGGCTTATGAAAGAAAGGATTCACCTCTGTTTTGGGTGCAGGGCAACCCCAGCATTCTAGAAAGATAAGCCTCTTGCTTTTGCATTGAACTCCATTCTTGAGTCTCATTTGGGATTCTCCTGGTAGCTAAGACTCACTTTGAGTCTTACATTTGGTGCACTGGCTGGGAAGCCAGAGAGCCTCAATGATGGCACGAGATATGGTGGTCTCAGGACCTGCTAGAGCCTAAAATGTCAGGTACGTCAGTTGTCTGTCTCTGTTTCTTGTGTTTTCCTTTTGGTTTGATTGTGAGTGTCTGTAAGGCTTTTAGAGAAGCCTGTGGTCGGTGGTTGGTTGTTTACGGTGGGCAGAGGTGCCTTACCACAGTGACTGCAGGGTGACTGGAGGAAGCTTCCGCTACCACAGAGGGTAATGTGAGGACACTGCTCCTTTTGGAACCTTCTAGACTGTCTCCAGTGGGAGCTGGCTGAGTCACCTGGTTACTGGGTTGTTTCACCTGTGGCAGGGGCAAATTATCTGTCTTCCTCGTGACTCTTTGTGTTATTGGACTGGGACTGATGACATTTTTGGACATGTGACAGGCAGAATCAACCCCCCCTTGAACTAGTAGTTAATTATTTGGTGAGGTCAGTGACCTCCTTTTGGGGAGACCCCACTCCATTCTCGGGTTAGCGTATACCCAAGGAAATGCAAGAGACCGACTTGATGCAAACGCTGGAGGCAGTTTATTATCAGAGCTCTGGGCCTACACATATCTCACACAGGAGACAGAGGAGTCACCCCTTATCTTTTATGGCTGGTCTGTTTGTGGAATGACTAAACCACAACTTTGCTTCAAGCTTGTCCAGCATGCCCGGGCTCTAAGACTGCTTGCTGCCTCAACTATGGATTCTGAAAAGTCCCAACTCCCTTCAATTGCACTCATAACTTGTCAGTGATAATTTTAAAAACGAGATTGATAACTTTGTGTTCCTCAGAATGACTCCCTTTCAGAGTCGGTTGGCTTGAGATTGGGACCTTTGATCTCCCAGTTGTTATGGCATTCAAGAAGATATTCAAGGTCGGGTCAGCCAACTAACCTAACCAGGATCCTTATATTGTGATTGGGAAGGAATTCGATACTGATCCCCCTTTGTGAGTTAAGGCCTTTCTTACCATCAAGCCTTCACAGGTCCTGCCCATCCAGGAATGAAAAGAATCATCACCTAGTGAGTCAACTCCAAAGAAAGTCTTACATGAACCTGGAGCTATGGGCCTACTCCTCTTAGAGCCCCTACCTCTGCCTCCCTACCGCCCTATGGTGGCTCCCAAGGTCCCACCACAAGGTATCATGGCTGGAGCCAAGGCAACTCCCACCCACTTCCAGACCTGCCCTTCCCCTGGGGATTTACCCACACCTCCCCCACTTAGGTGAATATCCAGGACTCAATAAGGGAGCCCAGAGCAGGAGAAGCCCTTTCCCTGATAAAAATGCAGCCCTTCCTCTGCAGGCTATTGGGCCCTTAGATGCAGCTGGCAACCAAGCCATGCAGTATTGGCCTTTTTCTTCTTCAGATTTGTACAATTGATAGTCACAACACTGACCTTTCTCTGATAACCCTAAGGGGCTTACTAACTTGATAAAGTCTATTCTTTTTACTCATCAGCCCACCTGGGATAATTGTCAACAGCTCCGTCAGGTTCTTTTCACCATGGAGGAGAAGGAGCAGACCCTCTTGAAAGCTAGAAAGAATGTTCCAGGAGTGAATGGTGCTCCAACCCATAATCCCTCTGAGATCAATGAAGGGTTTCCTCTTCAAAGACTGAACTGGGATTTTAATTCAGTTGGAGGTAAGGAACACTTAAAGGTCTATCACCAGGCTCTTTTGTCTGGTCTCAGGTGCGACACACTTTTGACTAAGGTAAGAGAGGTTAAGCAGGGACCCATGGAGTCACTGGAGGTTTTCTTAGAGAGACTTATGGAGGTATTCTGCCAGATATGCCATATGACCCAAGCAGTGAAGAATGTAAGGCTACAATGAGTATGGTTTTATAGACTAGGCTAGTAGAGATGTCTAAAAGAAACTTCAGAAGTTAGAAGGGTTGCAGGATAAATTGAGAGATTTAGTGCAAGTGGCAGAAAAAGTCTATCGAAATAGGGAAACTGAGGAAGAGAAAGAAGCAAGGTTGAATAAAGAGGAGGATAAAAGGCAAATGAAATGGGAAAAGAGTCGTGAGGGAAAGCAGGGAAGAGGGAGCCACACTGGAAGGAGTGGAAGCAGCTGGACAAGGAACAATGAGAACACTGCAAGGAAAAGGTCCACTGGGCCCAAGAATGTCCCAATAAGTATAAAGACATCTGGTGAGCCTTGGGAAGGGTAATCCAAAGACCCCAAGATCCTGTCCATGGGTGGAGACAATGAATAGGAAGGATGGGGTTTGTAATCCCTCCTGGAGACCAGAAAGTAGAAGGAAAGAATACCCAATTCTTAGTTGATACAGGGGCTCAATATTCCAACTTGCTACACTCTGATGGGCCACTGTCAAGCAATAAGCCATGGGTCCAAGTGGCTACTGGCACCAAACTATATTCATGGACTACCCAAAGATCTGTTGACATAAGCTACACTAGGCTAGTAGAGATATCAAAAAGAAACTTCGGAAGTTAGAAGTGATGCAGGATAAGTTGTTGAGAATGTTAGGGCAATAGGCATGGGCTGGGTATCCCATTCTTTTATGGTCATTGTCAATTGCGCCTACCATCTATTAGAGAGAGACCTACTCTCAAAGATGGGTGAAAAAATTAATTTCCTCCCAGAAGGGCCTCAAATCAAAGGACCAAGTAGGGAACCAATTCAAGTGCTCACTATTAATTTAGAAGATGAGTACCAGTTATTTGAACAAATCCCCAAAGGGTCTACACCAAAGGAAATGGACTGGTGGCTGGAGGCTTTTCCCCAAGCATGGGCAGAGACAGCTGGGATGGGGAAATAAAGGCACCAGCCTCTAGTCGTGGTTAAGCTAAGGGAACAAGCCTCTCCTATCTCTGTCTGGCAGTACCCAATGTCCAGGAAGCCCAGGAAGGGAAAATACCCCTTATTAATAGATTCTTACAGCTGGGAATTTTGCAGAAGTATTGATTGGCCTAGAACACCCCGCCTTCCCCATGAGAAAACCTGGAACTAAGGATTACTGGCTAGTACAGGATTAAAGAGAAGTGAATAAATGGGTGGCTGACATCCACCCCACAGTACCCAACCCATGCACTCTCCTGGGCTCTTTATCATCCTCCAGGACTTAGTATACAGTTCTATAGGAAAAGGATGTGTTTTCTCTGTCTTCCACTAGCAGCCAAGAGTCAAGAATATTTTCCCTTTGAATGGAAATTCCCTGATAAATGGATCACAGGGCAGTTGACTTGGACTAGATTGCCCCAAGGCTTTAAGAACTCAACAACCATCATTGTTCAAGAGAATCTATGGCCACAAATTTCTGCCCTGTGTACCCCAGGAACATCATCCATACACAACATCTAATCAGGGGATGTGGACTACATCTGGAGACATCTAGCAGGAACACTAGACTCCAGGTGGAAAGGACCCTATGTCATGTTGCTAACCATGCCAACTACTGTCAAAATAGATGGAGTTGCTGCCAGGGTCCACATCACCCATGGAAAACTGGGTAGTGGACCTACATCGGTTCAGTATCATAACACTGGAAAGCACAGCAAACCTCAAACACATTGAAGCTTAAACTCTCCAGATGGCCAAGTGATCAGGCTTCTTCTTCCTGACCACTGTGCTTGGACTCCTTGCCTAGAAGACTCGAGCCAGGCCAGGCAGCCCTCATCAACCTCCAAGACTAACCTGGCAGGTAGTCCTAGCCACCAGGGATATGGTCTGGTCAAACACTGGGGAACACCCTCCAAATACTTCTTGGCCTACTTTATCCTCTGATCTGTGTAGCCTGGAAGGCAGACTGGACACCTGGGATAAATGGAGTGGGGGGGCTGCCTGAGTGCCACGGAAAAAAGTTCAAGCTCACTGACACCTTGCACATGCAGGGGAGTATGGGATAGGGACATAGGTTGTGGATATCCCCAGCTAAGCGATAACCTTCATCAGGTTCTAATTTATGTGTGACCCAAGAATGGGAGATTCAGGTCTATGGCTCATTGATGCAGAGGACCAGAGAACATTTACTGGAAGCACAGCTCTAGCTGGGACTTGATTACAGTAAGCAGGGCCTTGAAGGGAAGGGGACTTATAAGCAGCAGCTGTGGGAGATATCATAGTTTGACAGAAAACCTCCACTAAGGAATCCATCCTGATGACACCTGGGGAAACCAGCATCTATCAGGGACTTGGACAGAAAAGTGTCCCTGCCTTAACTTTTTTTGCAACACTATTACCATATAGTTCACCCCAAAGAGAAAAGAAGCTCACAACTTGGGAGTTGGTAGCTCCTGGGGGTTAAGATTATACCAGACATGATATGATGATGACCTACTGTTTACTATCATGTTAAAGATAGAGACCCTCATGACCCCAATTGGACTAACAGAATCCTAAAGATGGCTTCCAACCCAGCACTTCTGCACAAGGCCCAGGATTTATCCTTACTATTCCCCAGTTAGGAGTAACTCTCACCACCAGGGTCACCCCTCCTCCTGACTTCCTTACATTCTATAGAAGCAAGGTCAAGACAGTCTCCCATCACAGGGAACTAATTGTAAAAAAAAAAAAAAAAAAAAAAAAAAAAAAAAAAAAAAAAAAAAAAAAAAAAAACCTTTTTTGTGATCAATCGATATCCCACTAAATACTAAAGACTAAACCTGATCTAACCAGATCTTGTTAGTTATGTTATCATATACCTCCCCCTATTATGAAGGTATAGCTTTCCATACATACATTATAGCATCTAATGACTCCAATACTTGTAGATGGGTAGAGAAATCTGGAGTTGGCCTCAATTTTCAAGCTGTGTCTGAAAAGGACTATGTCTAGGAAAGGTACTCAGCTCTCACTCCCATTTGTGTAGCCAACATTGGTCAACAGCATAGAGTGACACATATTACATCACCCCAGAAAATGGATGATGGGCCTGCTCTACATCCATTGACTCCTTATGTTCACTCCACTGTTTTTAACACCATCAAAGATTTCTGTGTCATAGTGCAACTGGTCCCCCACCTCATTTATCATCCTCATAGGGAACTCCTGAATCATTGGAATGGAGACACTTAGTGTCAGAAAAGAAAACCTCATATTGCTCACAGTTCCCCTACTCTAGGGTCTAGAGAGAGGAGGTACTGCTACTGGAGCATCAGCACTTGCCTTCAGGGGGGAAAAATTAGTAGAGCCTACTGACTGCCATGAATATAGATATCAAGAGGTTTGAAATTCAATCTCTCATCTCCAGGAGTCACTTATTTCCCTCTCACAAGTGGTGCTCCAGAACTGCAGGGGGTTAGACTTATTGTTCATTCAACAAAGAGGTTTATGAGGTGCTGCACTCAATGAGGAGTGCAGTTTCTACATAGAGTACTCAGGGGTAGTTAAAGACTTAATGGCTAAAGTACAAAATGGGATGGCCTGAAGAAAGAGAAAGAGAACAAAACCAAAGATGGTTTGAATCCTGATTTAATTTGTCCCCATGGTTAACTACTCTAGCTGGACTCTTGATTATCCTACTTTTGCTGCTAACCTTTGGACCCTGCATTTTAAATTGCTTAGTTAATTTTATTAGAGTACAGCAGATGCTACTTAGACAACACTATAAAGATAGACCTCTCAATGTTTCTGTCTATACGTTAACTTGCTTATAGATTATGGTTAATTGCTTCACGATTGAAGCACTAAGCACTCACAAGAAAAGGGTGAAATAGAGAGCCCTGACATAGAACTTCCCACCAGGCCTTAGGGAAAGTCTCCCTCCCCTGCCCAGCCAATCATCCAGCAACCTGGAGATAGGGAAGGTCCTTGAGTTCCCCTCCCTGCCCAGCCAATTAATGTAAAGATCACCAGTGCCAACAACCACTACATGCCTAGTTGCTGTTGCTATAGTCTGCCCTCAAAAATGCATAAAAAGCTTATGAAAAGAAGAGAAGGGGTCTCCACTCCTCTGGATGTAAGATGACCCCAGCACCCTAGAAAAATAAACCCCTTGATTTCACATAGAACTCCATTCTCAATGTTCATTTGGGGGTCTTTCACTAGCTAAGGCTCACTTTGATTCTTACACATCCATCTCAGCATGTGGAGTCTGACAAGAACCGATACAGACACAGGTAACCTTTTTGCCACCAGGTTACTATAGCCTGCTCATTTCAATCTTATTCCTCTTTGGAAAGTCTATGTGATCAGCCTCTTGTCCTGGCAAAAAAGACACTGGTAATCTGTCATGGGCCTTAAAGAGACAGCATCAATGCCATATGCCTAGGTTACCCAGGCTCTTATTTCCATAGGTTGAGTTTGCCACGGATGGACTGAGGAGAATCTCAGAATTTGTCTGGCATCACTCTTTATTTTGAATTCATTATAGTGTCCTCTGAGACACTGGACTTTATTACAATAATCTAGGGAATGAGTAGAATCCCTGCTAACTAGTGTCCACATGGCTGCATATCCAGACTTTGTCTCAAATGTAAAAGTGAACCAAGATGTGTAAGTTTCCCCAAAGCAGATATAGAGCCATGTGACTGCATGAGAATACCGTAAATGGCTGTGAGTCTGAGATAGTCGAGGCAATATATGGCATGCCTTCTGCATACATCAGTTTCCCTCCTCTCGCCCCCTTCCTTCTTTCTACATTTTGCTATGGTTGGAAGAGAAGTAATACTTTTGTTACAGCAATAGGATTGCTCTAGATTTTAAGATATGGCTGGGCTATGTTGTAAGACCCCAGTGTCACAAAACAAAAAGAAAGAAAGAAAGAAAGGAAGAAAGAAAGAAAGAAAGAAAGAAAGAAAGAAAGAAAGAAAGAAAGAAAGAAAGAAAGAAGGAAAGAAAGAAAGAAAGTCAAATGAGTGCAAAGTCACACTGGACACAAGAAAAAGCATCACCCACTTGGTCAATCTCATTTTATCGGAGTGCTGGAGCATGCAGGAGAAAATATAGCAATCACTGTGTGGGGACTGGATTATGGGAGTGCTTACCTAGGATTCAGGAGGCCCAGAGGAAATCCACAGGACTTGAGCCAGGATTAGTGTAGCACACATGCAAGCAAGTCTAGAATTTGAGAAGTAGTATACAAAAGGAGTGCCAGGGCATCCCAGGCTAAAATGGTTCTTACCCGAATAAAATCAAAACACACAAAATCCTTGGGTCATTTCAAGCTATTTAGTTTGCTTTATTTATAAATTAAATGGCATACTCTCCCATGCAACATTGTGAGGTATCTCTGTTTTCTGGAGTTTTTTTCACCACTTTTTATTTTCAGTTTTTTTTTCTGTATAGACTCATCACTATTATTTAATCTCTGTATGTTGTAATGAGTATTAAACTCAATACATGCCAGATGCATGGTCAACCCTGGAGCTATATGCTAGACCCTTCCAAAGGGCTTTTTGAGAGATGATGAACTATAATGAATCTTGACCTGGGACAGGTTCTTTCACTGCACCAACAAAGCCTCATCCAGGATCCTTTCTTACTGCTTGGAGCTAAGTTCCCATGACACTGTCCTGACCAAACTGGACATGATGGGCTTAATTGCCCACCATACTCTACCTATCACCCTCTGCATCTCCTGGACCCACATACTTTCATGCCATACCTAGATCTCAAACTGTCAAAAAGTATGGAGCTTCTTTGCAATGGTGTAGCAGGTCAGGACTTGGCTTCAGTCTCTGGAAGGAGGTCACTGAGTCTGTAAAATTTCCTTTTGACCTCTGTAGGAGTGCTGTGGCATGCTCACATGCATTGAGAGACCAGAATTTTTAAGTTCAGAATCCATTTTGGGAACTTGAACTCAGGTAAACTAATAGGCTGGTAAATAACATTAGTATCCTAGTTACCCACCCAACAAAAACCCAAGGCTAGCTCCAGTCTCTAGGCTAACCCTCAATAAGATATGCATCTACAGGCTACCCACCCCCCAAAAACCAACATCTAACACCAGTATCCAGGTGATTCTCTCAACAAATCTGCAGTCCCAGGTTACAAGCCTGCCCCTGCCTAATGGCTATCAATGCAGAGAAAAACAAAAATTAAGTTTATGGTTTGATTCCCCGCACCAGTCAATTATGTTTCAGGCTTCAGTAGCTTTCAAATTAGATGCTTGTAACTCACCCCTTGCCTGCTGCTTTCTATAAAAACTTACCCCAAAAGGTGTTCTGGGCTCATCTCCATCAAACCTGTCCTACTGTGTCAGGGCTGGCAGGTGGGGTGGAGTGCCCAAGCTCTATCTTGTGAATGAAGTCCCTGTTGTGATTTTCAATAGATCAACTCCTGTCTGTTTTTTTTAGTTTCACTAACACTTCCCTGGCATTACAGCATCAAAACCCAAAAATAAGAAACAAATTTAGTTTTCATTGAACTAAAGTAATAATTTGAATTTAGGAACTGAGAGGTGGCTCAGTGGTTAAGAACACTATTTGTTTTCCCAGAGGACCTGTTGTGGATACACATTTCCAAACAACTTTATTTCCAGGGAATCTATTGCCCTTTTCTATCTTCCACGTGCTTCAAGCACACATATGGTGCACAAATATTAAATACAGGCAGGCAGACACTCATGCACATAAGGGAAACAAAAAGAAAGAGTCAAAGCATGGTGAGAATCCCACAGGGTCTTAGAACCTAGGGTATCAGCTTTCCCCTGCCTGGATTTGGAGATCTCTCAACATTGTCCAGATTAGGTAAGTCCCTCATATCTGTCAGGATACCTCACCACATACAGCCTAGTCTATCTTTGTCCTCAGTTTAAATATTGTATATAGTTATTGATTGGTCCTTTTTGTGAGGAGATCTTTCTTTCTGTATGACCTTGTTACTGTCTGACCTGGTACTCACAGAGATACTCCTACCTCAGAAACATGAAGGCTGCTTAACCATAATATCCAAGTGTGTTCTCAATCATATCCAATTATTTATTGGGTCACTGTGGTTTTCTTTCTTTAAGACAGTCCCATTAAGAATGTATTGCTGACATTGAATTCAAGGCAATCCATGCTGGAATGACAGCTGTAAGTTACTCAAGTTCCTTAAGTGCTGATCTTGATGTCACTTTAAGCCTGGCATGCTTGGCTGTGCCTTTACTTCCAGCAACAGAAATGGATGCAGAGCCTTAAGCATGAAAGGAGAAAGAGGAACACTCCTCCACTGCTGGTGGGGTTGCAAATTGGTACAACCACTCTGGAAATCAGTCTGGCGGTTCCTCCGAAAACTGGGCACCTCACTTCCAGAAGATCCTGCTATACCACTCCTGGGCATATACCCAGAGGATTCCCCACCATGTAATAAGGATACATGCTCTACTATGTTCATAGCAGCCCTATTTATAATTGCCAGATGCTGGAAAGAACCCAGGTATCCCTCAACAGAAGAGTGGATGCAAAAAATGTGGTATATCTACACAATGGAATACTATTCAGCCATTAGAAACAATGAATTCATGAAATTCTTAGGCAAATGGATGGAGCTACAGAACATCATACTAAGTGAGGTAACCCAGACTCAAAAGGTGAATCTTGGTATTCACTCACTAATAAGTGGATATTAACCCAGAAACCTGGAATACCCAAAACATAATCTACACATCAAATGAGGTACAAGAAGAAAGGAAGTGTGGCCCCCTGTTCTGGAAAGACTCAGTGAAGCAGTATTCAGCAAAACCAGAACGGGGAAGGACAGGGGGAGAGAAGGGGGCTTACGGGATGTTCTGGGAGTGGGTGGGCTAGGAAAGGGGAAATCATTTGAAATGTAAATAAAACATATATCGAATAAAAAAAATAAAAAAAATAAAACAGGGAAAATGGAAAAAAAAAAAAAAAGAAATGGATGCCGAGGCAGGCCAATCTCTTGGTTTGATGTCAAACCAGGGATAATATGTGTCTTAAAAAAGAAAAATAAGCAAGCAAGCAAATAAACAAAACCAAAAAGTATTTGTAGATGCTAATTTATACATAGTCCATTCTTTTCATGAGGGCTAGAAGAGCTAAGCACAATTTATTTATCATCAAAATATAGGCTGAGTTCTCATGCTTCTTAGTGATCCCTTTCCACTGTGAAGAATTCACCAAAAACACTATGGGAATGAATTAGATGGGGTCTTTGGGAACTAGGATAGTTTGAACATGCTTCACAAGTCAACAGAAGAATTATAATTTTAAAACCAACAAAGGCTGGACCAAACAGTCCTGGATTGGATATGTGGTGTTGCCACTTGCTGAGATGTTATAGAACATACCTTTAATCTCATCACTTGGAATGCACAGGCAGGAAAATCTGTGTGAGTTCAAGGCCAGTGTGATATATCAAGTCAGTTCCAGGACAGTGAAAAATACAGGTGTCTCTGTAAAGATGCTGTCTCAAAAAAAAAAAAAAAAAAAAAAGGCAAAAGAGTTATATAAAGGTCACTAATTAATCAATGGGACCTCATGAAACTGAAAATATATTAAAAGGCAAAGAACACTGACATTCAGGGAAAGTGGCAGCCTAAAAAAAAAAATAGAAAATTTATGTTACCAATACCCTATCTGATAGAGGACTAATATCCAAAATATATGAAGAACTTAAAAAACTAAACATCTAAAATCTAAAGAATCTAATTGAAATCAGTGTACAGATTGAAAAAGACTATTCTTCATTTTTTAAAACTATTTATAGCCAAGCAGGTGGTGGTGCATTCCTTTAATCCCAGCACTTGGGAGGCAGAGGCAGGCGAATTTCTGAGTTCCCGGCCAGCTTGGTCTGCACAGTGAGTTCCAGGACAGCCAGGACTATACAGAGAATCCATGTCTCAGAAAAAAAAAAAGAACTATTTATTGGGGGCTGGAGAAATGGCTCAGTGGTTAAGGGCACTGACTATTCTTCCAAAGATCCTGAGTTCAAATCTCAGCAACCCCATGGTTACTCACAATGGTCTGTAATGTAATCTGACACCCTATTCTGGTATGTCTGAAGACAGATACAGTGTACTGAGACGTAACAATGCATATAATCTTTAAGCCAGAGTGAGTGGGGCATACTGGAGTGAGCAGGGGTCCTGAAATCAATTCCCTGCAACCACATGATGGCTCACAACCATCCACATAACTTCAGTGTATGCATATACAAAATAAATGAATAAATCTTTAAAAATAAAAATATTACAGGATCTTTGTGATTTTCTTTTTTTAAATTAGATATATTCTTTATTTACAATTCAAATGATGTCCCCTTTCCTGGTTTCCTCACACACACCAGAAAATCCCCTAACCCATCCCCACTCTGCCTGCTCACCACTCTACCCACTCCTACTTCCCTGTACCAGCATCCCCCTGTACTGGGGCATTTACCCTTCTCAGGTACACGGGCCTCTCCTCCATTTGATGTCCAACAAGGCCATCCTCTACTGCATGTGCATCTGTAGCCATGGGTCCCTCCATGTGCAATCCATGGATCGTGATTTAGTCCCTGGGACCTCTGGAAGTGCTGAGTGGCTCATATTGTTGTTTCTCCTATGCTGCTGCAAACCTCTTCAGCTCCTTGGGTCCTTTCTCTAGCTCCTCCACTGGGGACACTGTGCTCAATTCAATGGTTGGCTGAGAGTGAAACCTTTGGTATTTGTCATGCACTGGCAGAACGTCCCAGGTGACAGCTATAACAGGCTACTATCAGCAACCCTTGTTGGTATCCACAATAGTGTCTGGGTTTTGTAACTATACGGGATAGATCCCTAGGAGGAGAAGTCTCTGTATACCACAGTCTCTGCTCCACATTTTGTCTCTGTATCTCCTCCTGTGGGTATTTTGTACCCCCTTCTAAGAAGGACCAGAGTATCTATACTTTGTTCTTTCTTCTTGAGCTTTATTTGGTTTGTGAATTGTATTTTGGGTATTCCTGGATTCTGGGCTAATATCCACTTATCAGTGAATGCATACCATGTTTATTTTTTTTGATTGGGTTAGCTCACTTTGCCCTGCAAAGTGACCAGAACTTGGAAGGGGTCCCCGCAGCCTCTGCCATCTTCACTGCTGGACAAACCAGGCAGGCAACACCAGGTACACAGAGACAACCGAGTATAGCATTGCTTGGAACAAGGCACACCAGGGCTCCAACAGAATCCAAGAGTAGGGCAGCCTATCAGCAGCCTGTGCCAGGGAAAACCCAGTCATCCAGAGGTGCGGAAATAGCATTATAGGCTCACAGGTGGTTCAAGTACCAGCCAGTGACAATAGGACCAACTAATGCCAGAGATAACCAGATGGCAAAAGGCAAATGTAGGAATGTTACTAACAGGAATCAAGGCAATATGGCAGTATCCAAACCCAGTTCTCCGACAACAGCAAGTCTTGGATACCCCCCAACACATGAGAAAAACAAGATCTGGATTTAAAATCACATATCATAATGCTGTTGGATTACAAGAAGGTCATAAATAAACCTCTTAAAAAAGTATAGGAGAAAATGAATCAAAAGATAGAAACCCTAACAAAGGAAACACAAAAATCATTTAAAGAAAATCAGGAAAATATGGGTCAACAGACAGAAGTCAATAAAGAGGAAATGCAAAAAACCCACTTTAAGAAATACAGGACAACTTGGGTCAACAGGCAGAAGCCATGAAAGAGGAAACAAAAATCCCTTAAAGAATTACAGGAAAACACAAACAAACAAGTGAAGGAACTAAGCAAAACCATCCAGGATCTAAAAACTGAAGTAGAAACAACTAAGAAATCACAAAGGGAAACAACTTTGGAGATAGAAAACCTTAGGAAGAAATCATGGGTCATAGATGCAAATATCAATAACAACAGAATACAAAAAAATAGAAGAAAGAATCCCAGATGCCAAAGGTACCATAAAAATTATTGACTCAACAGTCAAAGAAAATGCAAAATACAAAAAGGTTGTAACCCAAAACATCTGGGAAATCCACAGCAAAATAAGAAGACCAAACATAAGGATTATAGGTATAGATGAGAGTGAAGATTTACAACTTAAAGGGCCAGTAAATATTTTCAACGAAAGTATGGAAGAAAACTTCCCTAACCTAAAGAGAGAGATGCCCACAAACATACAAGAAGCCTACAGAACTCCAAAGAGACTCGACCAGAATAGAAATACCTCCTGTCACATAATAATCAAAACTCCAAATGTACTAAAGAAAGAATATTAAAGGCAGTAAGAGAAAAAGTCCAAGTAACATATAAAGGAAGACCTATCAGAATTACATCAGACTTCTCACCAGAGACCATGAAAGTTAAGATCCTGGACAGATCCCATGCAGACTCTAAGAGAACACAAATGTTAGCCAAGACAACTATATCCAGCAAAACTCTCAATTACCATAGATGGAGAAACCAAGATATTCCATGATAAAACCAAATTTACACAATATCTGTCCACAAACTCAGC
Source organism: Apodemus sylvaticus (assembly GCF_947179515.1). Lineage (NCBI taxonomy): Eukaryota > Metazoa > Chordata > Mammalia > Rodentia > Muridae > Apodemus > Apodemus sylvaticus. The sequence continues at coordinate 157,934,398 of NC_067474.1, forward strand.
CCTACAGAGTGTAATAGGTGGAAGACACCAATACAAAGAGGGAAATTACACCCTGGAAAAAGCAAGATAGTCATCTTTCATGAAACCCAAAAGAAGATAACAACTTGAGCATAAAAATAACATCAAAAATAATGGGAAGTAAAAATTACTATTCCTTAATATCTCTTAACATCAATGGACTCAATTCCCCAATAAAAAGACATAGACTAACAGACTGGATATGTAAACAGGGCCCAACATTTTGCTGCATACAGGAAACACAACTCACTGTCAAAAGCAAACACTACCTCAGAGTAAAAAGCTGGAAAACAATTTTACAAGCAAATGGTCTCAGGAAACAAGCCACTGTAGCCATTCTAATATCAGGTAAAATTGAATTTCAACCTAAAGTCATCAAAAAGGACACAGAAGGACACTTCTTACTGGTCAAGGGAAAAATCCACAAAGAAGAACTCTCAATTCTGAACATCTATGCTGCAAAAGCAAGGACACCCTCATTCATAAAAGAAACTTTACTAAAGCTCAAAGCACACATTGCACCTAACATAATAATTGTGGGTGACTTCAACACTCCAGTCTCCTCAATGGACCAATCAGGAATGCAGAAACTAAACAGGGACACAGTGAAATTAATTGAAGCTTAGGATCAATTGGATTTAACACATATATATTCATCCTAAAGCAAAAGAACATATCTTTTTCTCAGCACCTCATGGAACCTTCTCCAAAATTGACCATATAATTGGTCACAAGACAGACCTCAACAGATATAAGAAGATCGAATTAATCCCATGCCTCCTATCAGGTCACTATGGAGTAAGGGCAATCTTCAATAGCAACAAAAATGACAAAAAGACCACATACACATGGAAGCTGAACAATACTCTACTCAATGATACCTTGGTCAAGGAAGAAATAAAGAAGAAAATGAGAGACTTTCTAGAATTTAATGAAAATGAAGGCACAACATACCCAAATTTATGGGGCACAATGAAAGCAGTGCTAAAATGAAAACTCATAGCCCTGAGTGCCTCTAAAAAGAAACTAGAGAGAGTATATACTAGCAGATTAATGGCACACATGAAAGCCCTAGAACAGAAAGAAGCTAATTCACCAAAGAGGAGTAGAATTCTTGAAATCATCAAACTCAGGGCTGAAATCAATCAAGTAGAAATGAAGAGAACCATACAAAGAATAAAAATAAAAATAAAAAAAAAATTAAAAAAAAAAAAAACAGGAACTGGTTCTTTGAAAAAATCAACAAGATAGATAAACCTTTACCTAGACTAATCAGAGGGCACAGAGACAGTATCCAAATTAACAAAATTAAAAATGAAAAGGGATAAATAACAACAGAAACTGAGGAAATTCAAAAACTCATCAGATCCTACTACAAAAACCTATACTCAACACAACTGGAGAATCTGGAGGAAAAGGAGAATTTCCTAGATAGGTACCAAATACCAAAATTAAATCAAGATCAAATAGATCATCTAAACAGTCCCATTACCCCTAAAGAAACAGAAGTGGATATTGACATTCTCCCAACCAAAGAAAGCACAGGACCAGATGGTTTTAGTGGAGAATACTATCAGATCTTCAAAGAAGACATAACACCAATACTCTTCAAGCTATTCCACAAAATAGAAGCAGAAGCAACACTACCCAACTCATTCTATGAAGCCACAATTGCGCTGATAACAAAACCACACAAAGATCCAACAAAGAGAACGTCAGACCAATGTCCATAATGAATATCGATTCAAAAATACTCAATAACAATCTTGCCAATCAAATCCCAGAACACATCAAAATTCTCATTCACCATGTTCAAGTAGGCTTCATGTCAGTGATGCAGGGATGGTTCAATATAAGGAAATCCATCAATGCAATTCACTATATAAACAAACTCAAAGAAAAAAACACATGGACATTTCATTAGATGCTGAAAAGGCATTTGACAAAATTCAGCATCATTTCATGATAAAAGTCTTGGAAAGAACAGGAATTCAAGGTCCTTACCTAAACATAATAAAAGCAATGTACAGCCAACAGGTAGCCAGCATCCAACTAAATAAAAGCTTGAAGCAATCTCATCAAAGTCAGGGACTAGACAAGGCTGCCCCCTCTCTCCATGTCTTTTCAATATAGTACTTGAAGTTCTAGCTAGAGCAATTAGACAACATAAAGAGGTCAAAGGAATACAAATTGGAAAGGAAGAAGTCAAATTATCACTATTTGCAGATGATATGATAGTCTACTTAAGTAACCCAAAAAACTCCACCAGAGAACTCCTACAGCTGATAAACAACTTCAGCAAAGTGGCTGGTTATAAAATCAACTCAAGCAAATCAGTAGCCTTCCTATACACAAAAGATAAGCAGGCTGAGAAAGAAATTAGGGAAATGACACCCTTCACAATAGTCACAGACAATATAAAGTGTGGTGTGACTCTAACCAAACAAGTCAAAGATCTGTATGACAAGAACTTCAGGACTCTGAAGAAGGAAATGGAAGAAGACCTCAGAAAATGGAAAAATCTTCCAAGCTCGTGGATTGGCAGGATTAATATAGTAAAAATAGCCATCTTGCTAAAAGAAAAATACTGATTTAAAGAAATCCCCATTAAAATCCCAACTCAGTTCTTCATAGAGTTAGAAAGAGCAATTCTCAAATTCATCTGCAATAACAAAAAACCCAGGATAGCTAAAACTTTTCTCAACACTGAAAGAACTTCTAGGGGAATCAGTATTCCAGACCTCAAGCACTACAGAGCAATAGTGTTTAAAACTGCATGGTATTGGTACAGTGACAGTCAGGTCGATCAATGGAATAGAATTGAAGAACCAGAAATGAACCCACAGCTATGGTCACTTGATCTTCAACAAAGGAGCTACAACCATCCAGTGAAAAAAAAGATAACTTTTTCAACAAATGGTGCTGGTTCAATTGGAGGTCAGCATGCAAAAAAATGCAAATTGATCCATTTTTTATCTCCTTGTACTAAGATCAACTCCAAGTGCATCAAGGACCTCCACATAAAACCAGACACACTGAAACTAATAGAAAAGAACCTGGGGAAGACCCTTGAGGGCATGGGCACAGGGGGAAAGGTCCTGACCAGTAGTACACCAATAGCTTATGCTCTAAGATCAAGAATTGACAAATGGGACCTCATAAAATTACAAAGTTTCTGTAAGGCAAAGGACACTTCCAATTGGACAAAATGGCAACCAACAAATTGGAAAAGAGCTTCACCAACCCTTCATCTGACAGAGGGCTAATATCCAATATATACACCGAAATCAAGAAGGTAGACTGCAGCTGGGCGGTGGTGTTGGACATCTTTAATCCCAGCACTTGGGAGGTAGAGGCAGATGGATTTCTGAGTTCGAGGCCAGCTTGGTCTACAAAGTGAGTTCCAGGACAGCCAGGTGTACACAGAGAAACACTGTCCTGAAAAAGTAAAAAAAAAAAAAAAAAGATAGACCCAGGAGAGCCAAACATCCCTATTAAAAATGGGGTACAGAAACAAAGAATTTTCACCTGAGGAATTTCGAATGGCTGAGAAGCACCTTAAGAAATGTTCAACATCATAAACAACCCTGAGATTTCACCTCACACCAGTCAGAATGGCTAAGATTAAAAACTCAGGAGACAGCAGGTGTTGGCCAGGATGTGGAGAAAGAGGAACACTCCTCCACTGAGTGGGATTGCAAGCTGGTACAACCACTCTGGAAATCAGTTTTGCAGATCCTCAGAAAACTGGGAGTGACAATTCCGGAGGACCCTGTTATACCACTCCTGGGCATATACCCAGAGGTTCCCCCAACATGCAATAAGGACACATGCTCCACTATTTTCATTGCAACCTTATTTATAATAGCCAGAAGCTGGAAAGAACCCAGATATCCCTCAATGGAGGAATGGGTACAGAAAATGTGGTATATTTACAAAGTGGAATACTACTCAGCAATTAAAAACAATAAATTCATGAAATTTTTAGGCAAGTGGTTGGAACTGGAAAATATCATCCTAACTGAGGTAACCCAATCACAAAAGAATACACATGGAAGGCATTCACTGACAAGTGGATATTAGCCTAGAAGCTCAGAATACTGTAGACACAATTAACATATCAAATGATTCTCAAGAAGAAGGAAGGAGAGGGCCCTGGTCCTGGAAAGGCTTGATGCAGCATTGTAGGGGATTGCAAGGACAGAGAAATGGGAGGGGGTGATTGGGGAATAGGCTGAGGGAAGAGGGCTTATGGGACTTATGGGGAGGGGGGAACCAGGAAAGGGGAAATCATTTAGAATGTAAACAAAGAATGTAGAAAATAAAAAATAAGAAAAATATAGAAATAAATCTTCAAAAATTTATTTATACTAGAGCAACCGCTGGGTATATGCCCAGGAGTGGTATAGCAAGTGGTATAGGATCTTTGTGAGTTTCCTTTTTTAAAATTAGATATTTATTTACAATTCAAATGTTGTCCCATTTCCTGGTTCCCTCCAACACACCAGAAAATCCCCTAACCCACCCCTGCTCTGCCTGCTCACCACTCTACCCACTCCCACTTCCCTATTCCAGCGTCCCCCTCTACTGTGGCATTTAGCCTTCTCAGGTCCACGGGCCTCTCCTCCCTTTGGTGTCTGTCCAACAAGGCCATTCTCTGTTGCATGTGCATCTGGAGCCATGGATCCCTCCATGTGTAATCCATGTACCTCACTCAGGATGATATTTTCTATTTCCATCCATTTGCTTAAGAATTTCATAAATTCAATGTTTTTAATAACTGAGTAGTATTCCATGTTGTAAATGAACCACATTTTCTGTATACATTCTTCTGTTGAGGGACACCTGGGTTCTTTCCAGATTCTGGCTATTATACATAAGGCTACTGCACATAGTGGAGCATGTGTCCTTATTACATACTGGAGCAACCTCTGGGTATATGCCCAGGAGTGGTATAGCAAGTTTCTCAGTCCCACTCATCTCCTAGACCATTCATATCCACCTTCTGCCTTTGCATCCTCCCTCCCCAAAAGAAAACAGAAACATGAACAAAGAAAACAAAAACAAAGCATAGAAAAGAGTCTGTGTAGCTGTAGTGTGTCACAATGTGTCACACAGTATACTACCCTGCCCACAATTCTTCACTTGCAAAGGTTCATTGTAATGAGACATAAGTCTGGTTCTAGGCCTCTGGCTTCTGCTACACCATCCATCATATTGGATCCTCAAGAGACTCCTCCCAGTTGTCCTGACGTTGGCTGGTGTCTTGAAGATCCTGCAGTTTTGGATGAGCGGGACTATTTATGTACTACTGACCCTCTTGCCTCCATCTGGAAGTATACTCCACACACCATATGCATCTTAAAACCAAAATTAAATGTGTCCCTTTTTTATTTATTTTTATATCACCTCAAAGAAATTCTTAACAGTTTACACCTGGAGAAAAACCAAGCATCTTCTGAACTATTTCTTACTGTATTTTTGTGCTAGGGATATATTAGTAGTCCCACAAAACACACACAGATGCCAATCTGATGCAACTAAAAGCAGGGTCTTTACTTTAGTTAAGCTAGCTGGGACTCCACCCCACCCCAATGCACCACTATAGCTCAGAATAGTTTTGGTCAGGGGAGGGAAAATCCCCAAATGTCTACAGGGCAAGGCTACTTTAGTAAGCAGCAAGCAGAGAGTGCTCGTGCAAGCATCTAATTTGAAAGCTCCGGTGGCCTTTAACATAATTGGCTGGTGCTGGGAGTCATATCATAGACTTAACTTCTCTTCCTCTCTGCATTGTTAGTTGTCAGGCCAGGGGTGGGCTTATAACCTGGAGTGCATGTTTGTTGGAGAAATAACCTGGAGACATTGTTCTTGGACATTGTAACCTGGAGATACTAGTTTTGTTGGGGGGTATAACCTGGAGATGCTGTTCTTGTTGGAGGTTTAACCTGGAGATGAGAGCTAGGCTCCAGTTTTGTTGGGGGCAACTTGGAAACTAATGCTAGATACCAACCTGTTAGTTTCCCTGAGTTCAAACTTAAGTTAGGTTCTCTAAAATGAAATCTGAATTTAAAAGATTTTTCTTTTTTCATTTTTTTTATTTTCATTTATTTATTTTTTTAATTCGATATTCTTTTTATTTACATTTCAAATGATTTCCCCTTTTCTAGCCCCCCACTCCCCGAAAGTCCCGTAAGCCCCCTTCTCTCCCCCTAAGCAGCCTGTTACTTTCCCTGAGTTCAAACTTATATCAGGTTCTCTAAAATAAAGTCTGAATTTAAAAGATTTTTATCTCACTATCACCACACCTTGGCAAAAGAAAATACAATCTTTTTTCCAAAACAGGGTTTCTTTGTGTAGTTCTTACTGTCTGGAACTAGCTCTGTAGACCAGGCTAGTGTCAATCCCTCAAGGATCTGCCTACCTCTGTTTGAACAAAACACCAATAGTTCAGGCTCTAAGATCAACAATTGAAAAATGGGATCTTGTGAAACTGGAAAGCTTCTGTAAATAAAAGGACACTCTCAGTATGACCAAACTCAAAACTGCACATAGGGAATGATTGTCTCTGGCCCTACATCTAATGAAAGGCTAATATTGAAAATGTATAAAGAACCCAAGATATTAGATTCCAAAAAGACCAAATAACCCAATTTAAAAATGGGGTACAGTGCTAAACAGAGAATTCTCAACAGAGGAATCTTGAATGGCCTAGAAGCACTTAAAAAATGTTCAACATCTTTATTCATCAGGAAAATGAAAATCAAAATAACCCTGAAATTTTACTTTATATCAATCAGAATGGCTAAGATCAAAATCTTGGGCAACAGCAGATGCTGGGAAGGATGTGGAGAAAGTGGAACACTCCTCCATTGCTGCTGGGATTGCAAGCTGGTATAACCACTTTGGAAATCAAAATGTCAGTTCATCAAAAAAATGAAAAATTAATTTTATCTGAATAGCCATCTATACAACTCCTGTGCATAAACCCGAAAGATGCTCTACCATGTCACGAGGACAGTTGTTCTACCATGCTCATAAAAGCCTTATTTGTAACAGACAGAGGTTGTGTGTGACTTGCATATTCCACTACATGGTGATCCATAACTAGTGATTGTTTTGTGTTTGGTTGGCTTTTGAGACAAGCCCTCACTATGTAGACCACAAACCTTTCAATTCCTGGCAGATCTCTTGATTTGCTTTCTCAAAATCTGGGATTCTTGATCAGATATTCTCAAGTGTCATGAATAAAGCTTTGCTTAGTGCATATTGAATCTTGTTTCTTTGCTCTTTGAAATATGATTTAGGGCAGTGGTGGTGCACGCTTTTAATCCCAGCACTTGTAAGGCAGAGGCAGGTGGGTTTCTGAGTTTAAAGCCAGACTGGTCTACAGAGTGAGTTCCAGGACAGGCAGGGCTACACAGAGAAACCTTGTCTCAGAAAAAAAAAGAACTATGATTTAGTTTATAGTACAGGCTAATCATAAATGTGTGGGAACTTATTATCCTCATCTTCCCAAATGGAAATATTAATATGCTGAGTTTATTTTAAAAGCCTTAGTATTTGGTGACATTACCTGTCACTATGAAAAATACTGATTTTGAAACCGTAACAGCAGATGACTTTGACCCATTGTCATGCCTCAATTGTTATGACCCAAAACCTTTCTGGCATTGTTTTCCCACTTGTATATCTATCTGCATATATAAAAATAATTGCAAATTATCCAATAGATTCAAAGTTAAAAAGTGGATGATCACTGTATTACCATCCTGGTACTCAGGCTAGGGGGAGCTTGTGTTCATCTAAGTTGGTTGAAACAAAACAAAAGAGCACAAAAATGTGAAATAAGCATCATCCTTCCTAGCCGGGCAGTGGTGGCACATGCTTGTAATCCCAGCACTTGGGAGGCAGAGACAGGTGGATTTCTGAGTTCGAGGCCAGCCTGTTCTACAAAGTGAGTTCCAGGACAGCCAGGGCTATATGGAGAAATCCTGTCTCAAAAAAACCAAATCCAAAAAAAAAAAAAAAAAAAAAGCATCATCCTTCCTAAAATTAGTTTATTTATTCACTTTACATCCCAATTTCAACTTCTCTCTCCTACCAGACCCTCTAATGCATTTCTTCCCCATCCTTCCCCAAGCATCTTTCTTTGCTTGTCCTTTCTTTCTTTTTACTGGTGTCATGTAGTGCAGGCTGGCCTTCAATTCATCATCTTCTATCCATCAATTTCTAAATGATTGCTGGAAGCCTGCCTGACCTTTTGTGTTTTCAAGCTGAAGTTTGACACAGAGGAAGGAGGAGTGACGGATAAGGGACTGGAATGAGCAGTGTTTGGGATATAAATAAATAAATAAGTTAATAATCAATCAAACAAACAAAACCAACAACTGAAAGAAACCAACCAAACAAACAAATAAAAATCAAAGAGATTAAACTACCAAGCAGATCCCCACTTGAATTTCAGGATGAGCCCTGGAGGCACTCATAGACAGAAGGATCTGGACTTCAGGGACAGCTCTAATAACCTGTCACAAAAGTTTTCAAGTGAAGCTTCAAGAGCTAGCTCAAGCCTTTAATCCCAGTGCTCTGGATGAAAGACCTTGCCAGAAGGGCTCAGTCCCTTACCTTGTCTGTATGGAGATCAACTTAATGTGAACACACCCTATATACACCCCAGGCAGTCACTCCATGCAAGCCACATAGGTCTGTTCATATTTTTTTCCACCATTGGAACACAAGATGTCTTATAAATTGCCCAGGCTGGCCTTGAGATCACATTTAATCCCAGTACTTGGGAGACAGAGGCAGGTGGATTTCTGAGTTCAAGGCCAGTCTGGTCTACAAAGTGAGTTTCAGGACAGCCAGGGCTACACAGAGAAACCCTGTCTCGGGAAAAAAAAAACATTAGGGATTTTTTTTGTTCCTTCCTTCTCAACCTCCTGAACAGGTCCCTAAACTTTAGCACAACTGACTCCATGGTGGAAGTACAATTCATGCCACAAAATCAGCTTGTACACAGCACATCACCCAAGCATACAAGAAGTCCTGGTTTTCACCAGTATCTCAGTTCATTCTTTCCTGCAATGCGATCTTATCAACATAAACACAGTCTATTTACATACATATCTACATGGACTGGAGGATTACTGAGGCCCAACTGTACTTTCTACTCATCATGGCAATGATTCCATTAAAAGCCAACATGGTACAGAAATGCAAGGGGATGGCCAGGCATTGGTGGCACATGCCTTTAATCCCAGTACTTGGGAGGCAGAGGCAGGTGGATTTTTGAGTTCAAGGCCAGTCTGGTCTACAAAGTGAGTTCCAGGACAGTCAGGGCTACACAGAGAAACCCTGTCTCGGGGAAAAAAGAAAGAAGAAAGAAAGAAAGAAAGAAAGAAAGAAAGAAAGAAAGAAAGAAAGAAAGAAAGAAAGAAAGAAAGAAAGGAAAGAAAGAAATGGGTAGAGGAAATAAAAGAATGAGGAAATAAAAGAAGGAAGGAAGGAAGGAAGGAAGGAAGGAAGGAAGGAAGGAAGGAAGGAAGGAAGGGAAGGAAAAAAGAGAAAAAAAGAAAAAACCCCTAATGTTTTCTCAGAGACTTGAAGAATGCATAATGAGGGCCGGGCGTTGGTGGCACATGCCTGTAATCCCAGTACTCTGGGAGGCAGAGGCAGGCGGATTACTGAGTTCAAGGCCAGCCTGGTCTACAGAGTGAGTTCCAGGACAGCCAGGGCTATAGAGAGAAACCCTGACTCAGAAAAAAAATGCATAATGAGTTCAGGAGAGGCCTAAGTTATAGAGGTTTAATGTAGACAAAAAAAAAAAAGAAAACAAAATCTGAGAGCTTAAACTTTGAGGCAAGGTTTAATGAATAGGCTTGAGATTTTGCCAGAACTTCAGATTAGCATTTTCCCGATGGAGATATCAGGTTTTAGCAAGAATATATGAGGCTGGTTGTGCTATCTCTATAGGGTGCATATCATGACACTCTATGAACCTCTGATTCAAAAAGTGTACCAGAATACTGAGAGAGCTCTGGAAATAAATGTATAACTTAGATTTCACTCCAAAGTATAAACAGCTTCACCTCTCTCCCTCATGAGAAATTGACTGGTAATGACTTATTTGAAGTGCCTCTCACACTAGACCATGATGAATGGTAGATTCATATTCATACTTGATGCCCCAGTATAAGTGAATACCAGAACAGGGAAGTGGGAGTGGGGTAGCTGGTGAGCAGGGGGAATGGGAGGATGGGATAGAGTGGTTTTGGAGGGAAAACCAGAAAAGGTATAACATTTGAAATGTAAATAAAGAGAATATCTAATAAAAAACCTGGCTGTCTGTGCATGACTCAATCTAAAAAGTCTTTTTTTTTTCCTGTTTGTTTGGGGTGTTTTGTTTTGGTTTGCTTTTCTTTGTTTTTCATTGTTGTAGTCAAGACAGTTTCTCTGTGTGACCCTGACTGTCCTGGAATTTACTCTGTAGACAAGATTGCCTTGGAACTCATAGATCCAACTGCATCTGCTTAAGGAGTGCCTGGATTAAAGGCACAACCAAACGACTTCAATAAATCAGTTCTTGACATAAGTCTGCCTTAAGTTTCTCCCTGATTATGGATCTGATCCAACAACCTATACCATCAAAATGTGAAAATGGGCAAGTGGGTGGATTCTCAATTATTTAACCAGAGGCCGATTTTGGGTGGGAGGGTGTGACTACAAAGGGAGGGTTCAATGGAAAGGTATATAAGGAGTCAAAGCATCCAGTTGAAAAGTGTACAAAAAGTCTAAGACTCCAGAGAATATCCCAGAGTCCTGGTGCCTGCAGTCAGAGTCTTTCCCTGCCTGGGTTCAGAGACCTATCACCAGTATCCAGATCAGGTAAGTCCCTTAGCTCCATCAGGATACCTCTTCTCATGTAAGCTCATGTATATGGTTACTGATTTGTCTTTTTCTAGATGAGATATTTCTATATAACCTTGCCTGGCCTGGAACTCACAGAGATTCTCCCATCTCAGAAAACTGAGGTTTGGCTAACCATAATATTAATTGGATCAGTATGGTTTCTGTGGGGTTTTTTACACTCACATTAAGATTGTCAGTGTGACCCTGAATTCAAGGCAATCCATGCTGGAATGAGAGCTGAGAGTTACCCAAGCGCCTTGACTGCTGATTTTGATGTCACGTTATTTCTGCCATTCTTGGGTGTGCCTTTAATCCCAGCAACAGGGGTGCGGAGGCAAATTGATCTTTGAGATTGAAGCCAATCTGACCTATGTAGTGAGTTTCAAAACATCCAGTGATAAGACATGTCTCAAAAAATCAAAACAAGCAAGCAAACAAACAAAAACAGTGTTTGTAAGTGCTGAGTGACAATAGAATATTGTCTGTTCTGATCACGAGGGCTGGGAAAACTAAGCATAGTTTATCATCAAAATATAGACTGAGGTCTCTGGGTTCCTGGTGATCCCTTCCCACTGGGATAAATTCACCCAAGATTGGTTAGAATAAGATAGTGTTTTTGGGAAACAGGATATTTTGGACAGACTTCACAAGCTGATAGGAGAATTATAACTTTCATACCAAGACAAAACTTTAAAACTGGACAAAACATTTCTGAATTGGACATGCTGTGGTGGCATTGCTGACCAGTGATAGAACATAACTTTAATCCCAGCACATGGGAGGTAATGGCAAGAAGATTTGTGTGAGTTCAAGGCAAGTAGGGTCTAGAAAGTGAGTTCCAGGGAAGCCAATAATGCAGTGCTTTCTGTAAAACCCATGTTTCAAGAAACAAATCAAAAGAAAAAAAATTCTGGGTTGGAATGATGGCTCAGTCATTAAGAGCACTGAGCATTCCAGAGGTCCTAAGATCAATTCCCAGGAACCACATGGTGGCGCATAACCTCTTCTGTTATGTCTGAAGACATACTGAAGGTGTATACTGTACACAGTATACAGCTACAATATATATAAAATAAGTAAATTTTAAAAAACTTCAATTATTAAATGAAACTGAAAAATTATTATGAGACAAAGAACTGTGACATTCAGAAAAAGTGGCAGCTAAAGAATGGAAAATTGTGTTACCAATTCCCCATCTGATAGAGGACTAATATCCAAAATATACAAAGAACTCAAAACTAGATAACTAAAATCTAAATAATCCAACTAAAAATAGAGTATAGATCTTTCTTTTTTTTTTTTTTTTTTGGTTTTTTTTGGATTTTGCTTTTTTCAAGACAGTGCTTCTCTGTATAGTCCTGGCTGTCCTGGAACTCACTCTGTAGACCAGGCTGGCCTCGAACTCAGAAATCCGCCTGCCTCTGCCTCCCAGAGTGCTGGGATTACAGGCGTGCACCACCACCGCCCGGCCAAAGAAATTCTTAAGAGATAAATCTGAAGAATAAGCAGGCATCTTCTGAATTATTTCTTACTATTTCAATATGCCTAGGTAAAACAAAATGAAACTTACTTTCCCAAGGCAGGGGTTTTTGTATAGCTCTTGCTGTCTAGAAATAGCTATGTAGACCAGAATCAAAACCACAGAGATCTGCCTGCCTCTGGCTCTATGATACTAGAGTTAAATGCATGTTCCTCTACCATTCCACTTAATCATAATTAGTCATTAATTACCAGCATTTTATTCCAGATATGGTCTAGCTTCATTGATTAATTACCTGTGATCTCTTTATGTAGATCAGGATGGCCGCTAACAATTGCCTCTGCTTCCTATGTGCTGGAACAATAAATGAGAATCAATATGCCTGGTTGTTTCTATATTTTTGGTTTAAAAACAAAACAAAAATCCCAGAGTTCCATATAACTAACTTTATTCACAAGGCAAGCCATGAACTTGCAATGGTCTTTCTTTAGCCTTCCTCATACAACACTGAGACTGGATCAATAAAAGATGCTTAATATGCTCATCTGAGGAAGAAAGGAATCTCTCTGAGCCATTTTGGCTACTTGCAATTCTGAGAGACTCTGTGACTGAGATCTGGGTCCTATCTCACTTTGTCAATGACTGAAGATGTAGATCAGCTTGGTAGGATTCTGAGACCCACAGGTGTTCAGAACATGACACCACTATGGACACCTGGGCCTTGGCAGATCCGTTGTGGCTTTTTGTTGCTGTCACCCAGATGTACCCCGCTCTGATACGTTACCACTATGTAACCAGACTGCAGTGAAGTTCTTCTGTTCAGCCCTGTGCCTCCCAGAGGCAGGTGTACACCTCCAAGCCTGCCCTCTCCTGAAATAACTAAGGACCTTTGAGGTGACTTATCTGATTTTCAACAATGACTTCGGTACTAGGGCACAAGGCTAGATTACTGAATCCAGGCCCAGCTCATAACCTACTCCATATGCATCCAGCAGATTGAGAGGTGGAGGATAGAAGATGTGGATGTTCATGGCCATTCCTTTTTATATTCTATATGAAACGAGCCTGGAATACAGGTCATCCTGTTTAGGAATATGCAATATTCCTTTTGAAAATGTTCTGTGAGGATTAGTTTAATTGGTTGATATAACTGCAGTGGAAGGTTTAGAAGCCTAGGCCTCAGATGAGTCCGGCAAAAATTAGACCCCTGAGAAACCTGTATAGAATCCACTCAAGCTCAGAATACCACAAGTATCCATACACAGTGGTATCAAGATTACCACTCATTGGCCATTGCAGGAATTAGTGGGAAAAGAAGGAGCAGGCTCTAGAATCACCTCCCCATGGAGGTAAGAAATCGGCTAGTCAACAATGTGTAGCCAGACCCAGGGCTCAAAGCACTTTATAAACTGTGAACTGAGACAAATGATGGGGACAACCTGAACCTGCCCCATTCTAACTCCAGTCAAAAGCCAGAAAAAGGTGAAATGACTGTTCTTCATCCATTCACTTGTGATTGCTTCTCAACAATCACTCATATGTAAACTTGTGTGCCTTGATGTCATTCATGCTTCTCCTAAGTACTGCTGCTTCACGAAAAGGCCCTTTCTGATCAGCACAGTAAGTCTCCCATGATGCAATGTGGGAAAGTAGAGCAAAAGAGAATCCAGGTGCTATGGCTCAAACCCACCTAATACTTCAGTTATAAGGAAAGATGATGCAGGGTCTATATAATGAGTTTAAACCAGCCCAGATTGTATGGTGAGTTCCATCTAAGACAGCCACAGTTACACAGGAAAACCCTGTCTCAAACAGAGAAGAAGCTTCCAAAATATGTAGTTCATTATGGTAAGTAATCTCAGAGCTCAGAGTTTGAGGAGAAACATCTTGTAAGCTTTGAGACCTTAACCAGAATCTCTGATTTTAAACATTCCCACATAGAAATGTGATTAAATCTAGCTAAAGATGTAAATGTCAAAATAATTAAATGAGTGGAGGCTTTATGACCCAATCAGGTGGTAGCTTGTTTCTGAGAGGTGGGCCTAAAAAGGTAAGGTGTGAGGAAATGTGCATATAAGGTTCAGTATGGCTGCACAAGATAGTCTGAGGCTTGGAGCCTGGAGTGACTGCCTGTTCCTGCTAGAGTGGGAAAACCTGAAAGAAGTGTGAAGATCAGGTAAGTCATTCAATCCATCAGGATGCCCCATCTCACCCAGCCAGCCAGCCTCCCATTTCATCTTAGTATTTTTAATATTTGGTTATTGTAATTTTTGATTCGTTGTATGGTGTGATTGTTTTGAAGTAGAAAATGTGATTTAACTCAGGTTAGCTTAGAACTCCATATATAGCTGCCATGAAAGACTGATTCTGCTGCCTCCCCTCCTAAGTTCTGAGACCTCAAGTTGTGCCATTTATAGAGAGCCAAGTATGTAATATTCAAGGACTTGGCCCATTGAGGAAGTACCTTATTTTCTTACCAATATCTTCAGTACACCTTAAAATTTCCTAATTCACAATGATTATAGATTTAGAGAGAAAATGAAAATTGTGAAACCCATGGAAGCATTAAATTGACAATTTCCACAGTTCAGTCTTCTAAACAACACACTACAGCTCAGTGTGGCTACAGGGTCTAAAACTTAAGGAAGTCAAAGTAACAAAATCCATATCACAGCTTCTACCAAACTGTTCCATTGATTTAATTCATATATAGATTGGGTATGAGACCTTTAAGTTTGCTTCTTAGAGTTATCAGAGATAATGTAGAGGGGTTCACACAAAAGTGTGGAGTTCAGATCAACTGTCTTGATACCAGCTTCCCAGCAAGGGAGCTATAGAATGATTGGGTTGAAATGGGTGCTTTTGAATCTCAAGAAGGCCCTTAAGGGAAACGTGGCTCTTAGAAAAATAGATATTGTCTAATGGGAAATACAGGTTTATGACATTGCCTGAACAGTGACTGAGTTTGATTTGAATAATTAGTAGGGAAAGATGCAAGCTAAAATGTGTTTTACCTGAAATAATTCCCTTATCTCCCTATTTCCATAGTATCTCCCCACAAGAAAGTCATAATGAACTTCAAGACCCCTCCCACGATCCAGCAGCTGGCAAAACAAAGCCTGCTGAAAGATGAAGCCTTGACAATCTATGCTCTAAAAGACATGAAAGAGGAGCTCTTCCCACCACTCTTTAAGGATGCATTTAGCAGCAAACAACATAACATCCTGAGGCAGATGGTGGCAGCCTGGCCCTTCCCATGCCTTCCTGTGGGAGCTCTGATGAAGACTCCTGACTTGGAGACCTTGAAGGCTATGCTGGATGGCCTGGATTTGCTGATGAGACAAAAAGTTCGACCCAGGTAAGAGACACCAAGGGAGCATGGGGATGAGAGGGAAGTGTATGGATTGAGGAAAGTATTCACAATGTGGTCCAAGTTGAATCTGAGACTTCTGATGTCACTATCTCTGAGGAGAGAAACTAAGAAAAGGGAAAGTGCTGTATACAGCATAGCAGAGAAGAGATGCAGGCAATATGCAATGAGTTTGTCCCAGCCTCTTCCCTCGAGGAATGGATTTAAGGGTCTTTGTGTTGTAGGTCAAATCTGTTTACACATTGTCTCTTCTGTCATCTGAATATTTTTCCCATTTGATCCACAGGAGGTGGAACCTACAAGTGCTTGATTTACGAGATGCCAACCATAATTTCTGGAATGCGTGGGATGGAATAGAGAATGGTTCCTGCCCTCCAGACTTTAGCCAGACAGAACTATTGAGGAATCATCCCATACAATGGGGAACACAGGCTGTGACTGTGTGGATAAACCTTTATGTGAATCCCAGGCATACAATTGAATACAATGAATATTTTTATGAGTGGGCAAAGAAGAGAAAAGATGTACAGGTGAACTGTCAGAAGGTGATGTTTTTGCCCAACCCTCACTACAACCCCTGGCATCTTCTGGAAATAGTTGAGCCAAGTTCTATCCAGGAATTGGAAGTGTATAAACACTTCAACCTGGACACTCTTGCAATGATAGCCTCTGACCTGGGCCAGATGAGAAACCTTCAAAAACTCCTTCTCAATAATGTCCACATATCTTTGGAACAGTCTGGAAATAAAGACATGGAAGACCGGTGTATAAGAATGATCATTCCCCATTTCTCCAAACTCCACAAGCTCCAGCATCTCTATTTGAATGACGTCTGCTTTGTGAATGAACATCTGGATGAAGTGCTCAGGTGAGTAAGGATAGAGAGCTTTATCCAGGGGCCAGATCAAAGCCTATGTTACATGAAAGGTCAGTGCACACCTGTGGCTTCCCTGACAATCTTGGATTTACACAGATTTGACCTTGTGATACTCTACATCCTGAGTTCTCACTTCAGTAAACTCAGACTATCAGGTATGTGTCCATTATTTAGAAAAGTTCTTTGCTAGGATCCAGATGTAGCAAAAACAGATCTATGGAGGCTACAAAAGCTTAAACCACCTTCTGCCCCACGTCAGTTCTGTCCTGAGAACTGTATGAAGACTTTTAATCTGCTTCTGTCTCCCCATGAGTCTGAGGCCATCTAAGCACAGGAAGGGGCTGAGTAATGATTGAGGATCATTGGGGCTTCTGGGAACTCTGTTGACAGGACCAAGTCCATGCCATGGAGGTGGGCCTCATGCTCTCAAGTTTGTCACACACGGGAATGGTTCTAGGTCTTTCCAAGACAGTCCTACTGGGATTCACTTTCTGATATCATTTGTCCTCTGATGTAGTATTATGCTAGTAAGTGCAGAGGGCACTGTAGACCTTCAGGCAAAAGCAGTCATGATGGTGTTGTGTGTCCTCTGCTTATAGTGACAAGACTTATTGGGTACTCTCTATCAGGGAGCACTCTAATCTTGAGTTTCATTATGAGCACATAAAGACCTTAGACATAAATAGCCTCTTTTCTTGGAATCATTGCCCTCTGTGTACCTCTATTGAAGTTTAAGGAGATGATCTTCTTTGTCTCTCTTTAGGTGCTTAGAGACTCCCTTAGAGAGCCTTGCAATCACTCGCTGCAAGCTGTCAGAATCAGATATGTGGTGTCTGTCCCAGTGTCCAAGAGTCTATCAGCTCAAACACCTGGATCTGAGTGGCATCGACTTTATAAATTTAAGTCATGAATTTCTAGGAAGACTTCTAAAACGACTGACAGCTACACTGCAGAAGCTAGAGTTGAAGGGCTGTATGATCACGGACTTCCAAATCGATGTCCTCCTGCCTGCTCTGAGCCAATGCATCCAGCTCACTGAGGTTGATTTTCAGATGAACTTCTTATCTAAGAACAGCCTGGAGAAGCTACTGCAGCATACTGCAAACCTGAGACAGCTGACCAAGGAAATGTACTCTGCACCCTATGAGGTCTATGATGAATTAGGTAATGTCCTCCCACAAAAATTTGCACAATATTGTTCTGAGCTAATGGTCACACTCAATGTTATACGTCAGCCAAAAGAGATCTGCTTTGTGAGTAACATTTGTGCAGGTTGTGGAGGACTCTGTGTCTACAACATGGAGGCCACACTATGTTTCTGTTGGCAACGAGAGTGGTCACTTCTGGACTCTGAGAAAGGAAAGCCGGAACTCAAGTGACTCATTCCAGATAAAGCATGCGTATTTCAGCATTATTTGGAGGTACTTGGGAATGGTGATTGTTTCATTGGGTCATAGTTCAATGAGAAATACTGATCTGGAGAATGAGGGCTTAAATTCTGTCTAAGGTCAACAGTACAGACCCACCTTGACACACTCAAAGAGATTTGAATACGGTATTCACTGTTCGGTTTGCCCTTCACATATTCTTGTGTTCTCTTCTCTCTGTCCCTATTTCTTCCACAGAATTTTCAGAATAACATGCCCCATGTTTCAAGATTATATACACTTCAGCTTCCTGAAATCCTTATCAAAACACAACAAAGATTCTCTTGGAGAGATGGCTCAAAGTTTAAGATTGCTTGGTGCTCTTACTGGGGAGGATTGTTTTAGTTTTCATGCCCATAACCACCTGTAACTCTAGCTTCAGATGATCTGACATTTTGTGGTCTATGGGAAGACTTGTTCATTTCTGCACATAGACATACCATACGCATGATGAAAAGAAATAAAAATTAATATATTTTAAATAATAAAATGAGTAACATTATGGTGGTACATACCTTGGACTCCAGTACTAGGTTGGTATAGACCACTGGCAGATATTTGAATTTTTGGCTGGCAGAGGAATTTGCTGGAAGAATTCAAGTGTTTTTGGTTGACAACTGTGGTTGCCTCTCAGGATATATATGTCCCTTGTGTTAGAGAATATATGGATTCTTGCCATGACCTCAAAGAAAAAAGACTTAAAGTACCTTTGGACACAAGGTTCCTCCACTCTTGTTTTTTTTCTTTTCTTTTTCTTTTTTATTAACTTATTTTTTAAACTTATTCACTTTACATCCCACTCACTGCCACCCTCCTGGTCATCCCTTCCCACAATCTTTCCCCCATTCCCTTCTCATATGAATGGGTGCCCCCACCCCATTATCTGTCCACCCTGGCATTTTAAGTCTCTTCAAGGCTAGGTGCCTCCTATCCTACTGAGTTCAGATCAGGAAGCCAAGCTAGAAGAACACATCCCAATACAAGCAACACATTTTGGGGTAGCCCCCATTCTAGTTTTGGGTATCACATGAAGACAAAGCTGCAGATCTGCTCATATGTGGGGAGGGTCTAGGTCCAGCCTATGTATGTTCTTTGGTTGATTGTTCAGAAACTGAGAACCTCAAAGGCCCAGTTAGTTGACTCTGCCCTTCATGTGCAGTTCCTATCCCCTTCTAGGCCCATAATCCTTCATAATTTTCTTCCATAAGAGTCTCCAAGCTCCATCCACTATTTGGCTATGGGTGTCTGTATCTGTCTGAGTCAACTGAAAGGTAGAGGCTCTCAGAGGACAAGAAGAACTTGTCTGAAAACCTAAGAGTGTATCATTAATAGTGTTAGGGACTGGTGCTTCCCATGGAATGGGTCTCAAGATGGGCAGGGTATTGGATGACCATTCCCTCAGTCTCTGCCCCATCCCCTGTGCCTGCATTCCTTTTTGTTGTTTTTGTTTGTTTGTTTGTTTGTTTGTTTGTTTGTTTTTGAGACAGGGTTTCTCTGAATAGCCCTATCTGCCCTGGAACTCTGCAGACTAGGCTGGCCTCGAACTCAGAAATCTGCCTGCCACTGCCTCCCAAGTGCTGGGATTAAAGGTGTGCACCACCACTGCCCAACACCTGCATTCCTTTTAGACAGGATACATTTTGGGTCAAATTTTTGCTGGGCAGTGGTGGTACACACCTTTAATCCCAGCACAGGTAAGTGAGATAGATTTTAGAGTTCAAGGCCAGCCTGATCTACAGAGTAAGTTTAAGGACAGCCACACACACACACACACACACACACACACACACACAACCCTGTCTCATAAAACCATTAAAAAATGGTTTTATTTCCTGGTGCTGCAGAAATGGCTCAGCAGGTAAGACTGCTCTTCCAAAGGTCCTGATTTCAAATGCCAACAACCACATGGTGGCTCACAATGATCCACAATGAGATCCGATGCCCTCTGGTGGGGTGTTTGAGGACAGCTACAGTATACTTACATATAATAAGTAAAACTTTTTAAAAAATGTTTTCTTGGTAGATTGATGTCTCTATTGCTCCACTGGGGCTCCTGCCTGGCTATAGGAAATGCCCTCTTCAAGTTCCATCTCCCCAATGTAGTGAGTCTCAGATAAGGTCACCCCCATTGATTCTTGGGTGCCTCCATCATCTCAGAACTTTGTCTCCTCCTGGAGATGCCTTCCACCTGCTCACCCCTTTAGTTCAGTCCTCTACTCTTGAGGAACATCGGCACCTATTCAGAAAGCTCTTCCCAGTCTCTCTGATCTTAAGACCTTCAGGAGAATAAATCCTCACAGCCATGTTTTCAGTATATGCTTTGATTTGTTATCATTCAGTGTATGACTTGTGTGACTCTGTGTGTGTGTTTCTCAGAGTATGTGAGTTTGAGTATGTATGTACTTATATAAGTCATGGTTCTCTAGAGTCACAGATTTTATGGAATATCTCTATATATTAAATGAATTTATTGTAATGACTTAAAGTCTGTAGTGCAACTAACCCAAAAATGGGCAGCCATGGATGGGAACTCCAAGAATCTACTAGTTTCTCAGGCCCATGAGCTACTTGCTTGCACTAGTCTTCTGTAGAAGTAGGTTTCTATAGATGTGCTGGCAAGTAAGTACAAGCAAACAAACAAGAGTGAATCTTCCTTCTTCTAATGTCCATATGTTGGCCTCCAATAGAAGGTGTGGCCCTGATTAAAGGTGTGTGTCACCACATCTGGATCTAGGACTTACTCTGTTCTGGGCTGACCTTGAACTCAGAGACCTCTTTGCTTCAGTCTCCTGGGATTAAAGGTGTGATTTACCTTGCCTGCACCTAAGCTTTTCTTTCCCCCTCTCCCATATAGGGTTTCGCTGTGTAGCACTTGCTGTCTTGGAACTCACTCTGTAGACTAGGCTGGCCTCAAACCCAGAAATTCACCTGCCTCTACCGCCCAAGTGCTGGGATTAAAGGTGTTCACCACCACTGCCTGGCTACCTAAGCTTTACTTATTCACCATGCCTCAAGATCCAGGTCAGAAACTTCTGTCTTCCAGCCTCTGTAGGACACCCCTTTGGGGGAGACCTCACTTAGTCTTGGGATGGTGCACACCCAAGGAAATGTAAGAGACTTGACGCAAGCACACGAGGCAGTTTAATATCGGAGCTCCGGGATGACAAGTATCTCACACAGGAGACAGAGGAATCGACCACTAGGCTTGGAAACCAGGGGTCTACATAGGAAAAGTCAGGGGGATTTGGCCCAGTTACACACGATTGGCTGATTCAAACATTGGCAGGAGAAATTGGCACGTGGTTACATCAGCAAGCAGTACATGCAGATCGGGGCATCAGCAATGTAGGGAGGGAGGCTTATCTTTGTTAGCAGGAAGTCTGGTCAACGTTAAACTACACCATTCGTCCCTTTAACCTTAATTATGGACTCTGAGGAGTTCTAACTCCTTTCAAACTCCCTTCATTCTCCTCTTCTTCTGCTAAATAATTCTAATCTTTTAATTTTAAAAATTGGTGTCTTCCTATGGGGAATGGTAATCATATTCTCCTTCTATTTTAACTATGGGTTGATACTGGTATTGGAGAGCTATAAGCTGCACTGCATTTACCCTATCCCTAATGAAAGCAAGTCCTTTATTTATTAAACAAGGGCCAAAGATTAGAACCAAACATATAACAAGACTTGGTCCGGTGAAAGCAGAGAATAAAGTGGTCACCCATGGAGACTTAGAGTCCCAGGATCTGAGCCATCCCTGTTGTGCTTCTCGATCTCGCTTTCTCTTTTCAAGTCTCTCTCTTAATTTCTGCATAGAATTCCTGACTACTCCTGTGTGGTCTGCATAAAAACAGCATTCTTCTTCTAAGGCTGCACACAGTTCTCCTTCTTTTAAAAATAACAAATCTAAACCTCTTCTATTCTGTAACACTGCTTCAGATAAGGAGGTCAAAGATTTCTCAAAGGCATCCATGGATTTTTGCAGCATCTCTAAGTCTTCATTTATAGCTTCCTTTAGAGACTGAAAAGACTGAGCTCCTTGTCTACCTTCAATTAGGGCTGTTATGCCCGTCCCTACTCCCACCTCAAGACCAGCTCCCAGCATCATAGCTAGGGTTAGGGAAACTGGTTCCCTTTTTAGTCTCTTGCTGGTATACTCATCTTCTAGGTAGGAAGCAGGGTGATAAGTCATTCGGGGTAGAAGCTGAACCATGACACAGAAATCATGAGAGGGGTCAAAAACACTAGTTGATACGGAGGGGGTAAGTCCTGTGTTGCAGGCCCATTGGAGAAGGTACCAACTAATAGTTGGTTTCTGTCCTGCTCACGGAGTGAGTCTGGCCACATAGATGACGATCGGAAGGGAGAAGGGTCCCTATGCAAAGACTGGGACTCTCCTCTGATACTGTTACTTCAATCAGGGTTAATTTCTTTCCTATCCCCCATGAGCAGGAAGCATGATTACTGGTTTTATTGAAATCCCCATTATAGGTGACTCCTTCATAATAGGGGGACCTGAGGATAAGCATAACCAGCAATCAATAGTAGCATCTGGATCAGTGTTGTTAAGGGCATAGACAGCTCCTCTAACCAGGTTGAACAGTCTCTGTCCCATAGAGGGATATGTACAGATTGTGGTCCAGGGTCCATGAGGAATGATGGTGTTAAGGGATCTCACAGTTCTCGGGATAGATGGGGCAGTTACAGGAGTCTGGGCCTTGGGCCTGGCAGGAGGGCCTTGCTCTAGGAGGATCTTGTTAGGTCCTATTGGAACTGGGGGTGGTATTTCTATTTTGAATCGGATTGATATCAGGGACCCAGGTTTACTCCCATGGTTATAGTAAACCATTCCCCAGTACAACCCTTGGAGCCAGGTAGTCAAGGGGGTTCATTTCCTGTGTCAGTGAACTGAGCTCTTATGTAGTCTAGGTCCCTAGGAGAACAGGGCTTGCCTGCATATAGAGGAATGGTGGCATGCCACCCAGATCCTGGATTTGCAAAAGAAAGGGTTATTCGATCAGTTGAATCAACTGACCATTTCCAATCCCCATCATTGGAGGTTACACAGCTCCAACTCCTACAAAAGAACTCATCTGGCCTTCCACAACCTCTAGAGTTAGTGGCTCCAGGGCAGGCATAAAACCCCTTGCTTTGAACAATGTTAGGAGGACTACTCCTGGCAGTGGGGTTTGTGGGTCGAAAACAAAACCCAAGACGTGGCCACCAGATGCCCGCAGGCACAAAGGTTTGGGTGCTACTTATAATTTTTCCCGTGTTGGTATCCATTACTTGCCAAGTCAGTGTCCGAGGGGCATGGGGATTGTCAATCTTCGGAGGTATGCAAGCAACGGAAGCACAGTTTAGAAGGATTATCAGTCTTTTCCAAGATCCACTCATCTTGATCAGTCCCTGGGGGGACCTTCTTGATGTGTGAAGCATGAACCCAGGTGGGGATTCCCTCTATCTTCACAGCGGTGGGTGTAGTCAACAGCACCAGGTAGGGTCCTTTCCACTGTGGCTTGAGGTTCCCTGCTCAGTGCCTTCTCACCAGGACCATGTCTCCCACTTCAAACTGATGCAGCACCAGCAAGTCCCGAGCGATGTAGGTTTCTTTCAACTGCTCCGAGATTTCTTTTCTCATGATCTCGAGCACCTTCACCCAAGCTAGGAGGCAAGATGGGGGAATGGGGGAGGGGAAACAGGACAGGTTTTCTCTCTGCAGTCATATAGAAGGGCAGGGGCACCCAAAAATTAGTTCAAAGGGTGTAAGACCTGAGGCTCCGGGAATATTTCAGACCTGGGATAGGTCGTAAGGGAGAAGGACTGTCCAATCATTCCCGCAGGTCTCTAAGGTCAATTTAGTCACGGTCTCTTTTAGAGTTCTATTCATCCTCTCTAACTGCCCTAAACTCTGGGATCTGGAGGCATGATGTAATTTCCAATTCATCCCCAGCTGTCTGGCCAATCCCTGACTTACCTAGGCGACGTAAGCAGGTCCGTTGTCTGACCCAATTACTTTAGGTATCCCAAAACGGGGAAAAATTTCTTCAAGTATCTTCTTGACCACCATGTTACCCATCTCTCTTTTGGTGGGGAATGGTTCAGCCCACCCTGAGTAGGTATCTACAAAAACTAGAAGGTATTTATTTCCATATCTGGCTGGTTTGACCTCAGTAAAGTCAATTTCCCAAAAAGTCCCTGGCCTGTTTCCTAACAAGCATCTTCCGATATGAGTCCTGTTCGACCCAGCATTGGTAAGCGCACATGCTCAACAGTTCTTTATTAGGTCCTCTACTGCCTTCTGTAGTTGAGGAATATAGTGAGGGGATCTATTAACTAGTTTCATCATCTTTTAGGTTCCCAGGTGAGTGAGGTGGTGTATATTAATCAAGTACTCCAGCCCCTCTAATTTTGTGAGGATCCATTTTTCTGGGATCTCTTCGACTGGATGGGGTTTGGTTTTAATTACCAAGTCAGTGGCCTTTGTGCTGCCTCTTTAGCTACCTGGTCTGCCATCTGATTTCCACTTTCTATTGCTCCAGTTCCTTTTTGATGCCCTGGGCAATGGATGATCGCCACCTTGCGGGGCAAATGAACAACTTCTAGCAAGCTAAGAATTTCTTCTTTATTTTTGATGTCTTTCCCAGCGGAAGTCAGTAGTCCACATTGTCAGTAAATCGCCCCATGAACGTGAGCCATTGCAAAGGCATACCGTATGTCTGTATAAATATTGACAGCCTTCCCTTCTGCTAGTCTCAAAGCCTGAATTATGGCAATAAGCTCTGCTTTCTGGGCTGATGTCCCTTCAGGCAGGCTGCTGGCCCATATGACAGTCTTCCCATCCACTACTGCTGCCCCGGCTCTGCGCTTACCTTCTACCACTAAGCTGCTTCTGGCAGTGAACCAGGTCATCACCCCTGGCCATGGTTGGTCAGTTAAGACTGGCCAAGTCCCAGTTTCATCTGCCAGTATCTCTTCACAGTAATGTATGGGGGTTTCGTCAGCTTCAGGCAGTAAGGTGGCGGGGTTAAGAATGGCAGGTGGAGCGAAGGTCAACCATAAGTCAACAACAAACTCTGGTAGTGGGTCATCGAGCATTAGTCATCCAGTGGTCTGGGAGTTGTCGAATGACACTCTCAAGGGTGTGGGGGGTCACCACTGTCACATTCTGGCCCATAGTCAGTTTATCAGCATCTTTCACCAACACAGCAGTAGCTGCTATTGCCTGTAGACAGGAGGGCCATCCACTAGCCACAGGATCCATTTTCTTTGACAGGTAGGCTACAGGGCGCCTCCAGGGTCCTAAAGTTTGAGTGAGGACCCTCCTGGCCACTCCATTTCTCTCATCAATGTATAGGGTGAAAGGTTTTTTTAAAATCAGGCAGTTCTAGGGCAGGGGCCTGTAGCAGCATCTTTTTGAGAGTCTCAAAAGCCAATTGATGTTCCATAGTCCAAATGAATTACCTTTTTTCTTTTGTTAGAGGGTATAAGGGGGCTGCCAAGGTAGCAAACCCTGGGATCCAGAGTCTGCAGAATCCTGCCATCCCCAGGAATTCTCTTACCTGGCAAGGGGTGGTTGGGGTCGTGATCTGTGCCACTGTCCATTTCCTAGCTTCTGTGAGCCATCGCTGCCCATTCTTCAGGGTATATCCCAGGTAGGTCACCTCAGTCCGGCATAGATGTGCCTTTTTAGCCAATATCTGGTACCCCAACTCACCTAACTTGGCCAGGAGATTTTGAGTCATGAACTTCTAAAATTACATCAGAACAACCAGACTAATTTTTGACTAAGTGTTGGTAGGAAGTACCTAGGGAGTAACTCTGGCCAAGGACAGCAGTGGGGGCCTTCTGGGTACTTGGGTGTAGCTCAGGTCCAACTGTGGGTCAACGTCTTAGGTCTTCTTTTTAAAAATGAAGGCAGGAGAGCTGGAGAGATGGCTCAGGGGATAAGAGCACTGACTATTCTTCCCAAGGTCTTGAGTTGAAACTCCAGAAATCATATGGTGGCTCACAACCATCCATGAAGAGATCTGACGCCCTCTTTTGGTGACTGAAGACAGCTACAGTGTACTTACATAAGATAAATAAATCTTTTTTAAAAAATGAAGGCAGGTCCGAACATGAAGTATATTTGGCCTTCAATATGTTCAGTCTGATCCTAAAACTGAGGGAGTACCTGAACAGAATACCAGAGAGTATTCAGGTTCTTACTCTGCCCATAAATGTATGACTCCCATACAGGGGAAGCCACTGGTGATCCTCTCTTGATCAAATCACATTTGGAGAAGTCTTTCTAAGTCCATAAGAGACCTGTCCTCACTATCCCACTCTTCTTCATTTCAAGTCCACCTACAATGTCTCATCCACTGAACACTATTTTGGTCTGTACGTATCAAACACTGTCTGAAAGTCACATTTTCTCAGATGCCCTGGTGAAAGTCCAATCCCTAGGCAGTCATTTTTCAGTATCCAAGAGTCACCTGCCCATGTTGACTTAAGGTCAACAAGGACAAACCTAGTCTTTCCATCAGACACACAGTGCTGACCACAAGGAAGATAGATGTCACTGAAAAGTGGCTGATGATGTCTGCCTTTAGGCTCTGTGCATCTTGGAATTCAGGAAATCATTCAGCAAATCTGGCCACAAAGATGCACGCTAATCAGATAGGGCCTGCATTCATAGGTCTTGTATTCATCCCATGCCTTAGGAATCTGTAAATCTCATCCATCACAAAAATCACCAGATGCCAGAATGTTACAGGATGTTATTTCACACTGCAAACTTTGAGATTGTGTTATATTCAGAAAAACAAAATAAAATTTTTCTTGTATTGTTATTACTCAGCCCTTAGCACCCACTTTAATCCCTCTGTCTGGAATACAAACATGATATTAGTATATACCTTAAATCCCAAACAATGAAGTTAAAGTTGTTTTGTAGAATGAACCTACAAATTTGAAAAAAATTGTAGTTGTGTGGGAGACAAAGTGAAGAATCAGAGAAAGATTTAACAGAATGAGTTCTTTACAACTCTCCCAAGAAGAAAAAACAAAGTGCAACTCCTTGGAAGGTAAGTGCAAGGAAAGAGAGAAGGCAGTTTTATCTGGAGAGTTTTACAGAGACAGGCTGAAGAGATAACAAGCTAGGCCCAGGTGAACACAGATAAGACAGAGAGTAAGAAGGATTCAGATTAGAAGAGATTGTAAAAATTAGTATGAGGCCAAGCAGAGCAATTCAGGAGAGGCTTAGAGAGATACACCAGACAGACATCACAAAGGAGAAAAAATGGTGAGTTTATTTAGGAATGAAGTCTCAGAGGCTCAACTCTTTGTAAGCCTAGATTAGATTGTATGGAGGCTAGAAGCTTGCCAAGGTTAGCAGACAGGGGCAGTAAGCCTCTGAGATTACAGTTAGGTCAAGAGAATAAAATATACTTTTACATCTAGCAAGTAAATGTTATATTTACACCAGAGTCCCTGCCCTGGAATAGTAGAGAACTCAGAGTGCCCTACTGTACATTCTAGTTGCCTCAAGTCAAAACCCTCATCTGAGAGAAACATGGAACTTCACACCATGCCTTAGGGAAGGTACCTAAGTCTTCCTCCCTTGCCCAGCCAATTATCCAGACACCTGGAGACTGGGAAGGTCCTTGAGTTCGCATCCCTGCCCAGTCAATTAATGTAAAGACCATCAGGACCACCAATCCTTATGTATCTAGTTGCTATTGCTATAATCTGTCCTAAAACAATTTTATAAAGGCTTATGAAAGAAAGGATTCACCTCTCTTTTGGGTGCAGGGCAACCCCAGCATTCTAGAAAGATAAGCCTCTTGCTTTTGCATTGAACTCCATTCTTGAGTCTCATTTGGGATTCTCCTGGTAGCTAAGACTCACTTTGAGTCTTACATTTGGTGCACTGGCTGGGAAGCCAGAGAGCCTCAATGATGGCACGAGATATGGTGGTCTCAGGACCTGCTAGAGCCTAAAATGTCAGGTACCTCAGTTGTCTGTCTCTGTGGACCAAGTAGGGAGCCAATTCAAGTGCTCACTATTAATTTAGAAGATGAGTACCAGTTATTTGAACAAATCCCCAAAGGGTCTACACCAAAGGAAATGGACTGGTGGCTGGAGGCTTTTCCCCAAGCATGGGCAGAGACAGCTGGGATGGGGAAATAAAGGCACCAGCCTCCAGTGGTGGTTAAGCTAAGGGAACAAGCCTCTCCTATCTCTGTCTGGCAGTACCCAATGTCCAGGAAGCCCAGGAAGAGAAAATACCCCTTATTAATAGATTCTTACAGCTGGGAATTTTGCAGAAATATTGATTGGCCTAGAACACCCCGCCTTCCCCATGAGAAAACCTGGAACTAAGGATTACTGGCTAGTACAGGATTAAAGAGAAATGAATAAATGGGTGGCTGACATCCACCCCACAGTACCCAACCCATGCACTCTCCTGGGCTCTTTATCATCCTCCAGGACTTAGTATACAGTTCTAGAGGAAAAGGATGTGTTTTCTCTGTCTTCCACTAGCAGCCAAGAGTCAAGAATATTTTCCCTTTGAATGGAAATTCCCTGATAAATGGATCACAGGGCAGTTGACTTGGACTAGATTGCCCCAAAGCTTTAAGAACTCAACAACCATCATTGTTCAAGAGAATCTATGGCCACAAATCTCTGCCCTGTATGCCCCAGGAACATCATCCATACACAACGTCCAGTCAGGGGATGTGGACTATATCTGGAGACATCTAGCAGGAACACTAGACTCCAGGTGGAAAGGACCCTATGTCATGTTGCTAACCATGCCAACTACTGTCAAAATAGATGGAGTTGCTGCCAGGGTCCACATCACCCATGGAAAACTGGGTAGTGGACCTACATCGGTTCAGTATCGTCACACTGGAAAGCACAACAAACCTCAAACACATAGAAGCTTAAACTCTCCAGATGGCCAAGTGATCAGGCTTCTTCTTCCTGACCACTGTGCTTGGACTCCTTGCCTAGAAGACTCGAGCCAGGCCAGGCAGCCCTCATCAACCTCCAAGACTAACCTGGCAGGTAGTCCTAGCCACCAGGGATATGGTCTGGTCAAACACTGGGGAACACCCTCCAAATACTTGTTGGCCTACTTTATCCTCTGATCTGTGTAGCCTGGAAGGCAGACTGGACACCTGGGATAAATGGAGTGGGGGGGCTGCCTGAGTGCCACGGAAAAAAGTTCTAGCTCACTGACACCTTGCACATGCAGGGGAGTATGGGATAGGGACATAGGTTGTGGATATCCCCAGCTAAGTGATAACCTTCATCAGGTTCTAATTTATGTGTGACCCCAGAATGGGAGATTCAGGTCTATGGCTCATTGATGCAGAGGACCAGAGAACATTTACTGGAAGCACAGCTCTAGATGGGACTTGATTACAGTAAGCAGGGCCTTGAAGGGAAGGGGGCTTATAAGCAGCAGCTGTGGGAGATATCATAGTTTGACAAAAAACCTCCACTAAGGAATCCATCCTGATGACACCTGGGGAAACCAGCATCTATCAGGGACTTGGACAGAAAAGTGTCCCTGCCTTAACTTTTCTTGCAACACTATTACCATATAGTTCACCCCAAAGAGAAAAGAAGCTCACAACTTGGGAGTTGGTAGCTCCTGGGGGTTAAGATTATACCAGACATGATATGATAATGACCTACTGTTTACTATCACGTTAAAGACAGAGACCCTCATGACCCCAGTTGGACTAACAGAATCCTAAAGATGGCTTCCAACCCAGCACTTCTGCACAAGGCCCAGGATTTATCCTTACTATTCCCAAGTTAGGAGTAACTCTCACCACCAGGGTCACCCCTCCTCCTGACTTCCTTACATTCTATAGAAGCAAGGTCAAGACAGTCTCCCCTAACAGGGAACTAATTGAAAAAAAAAAACCTTTTTTGTGATCAATTGATATCCCACTAAATACTAAAGACTAAACCTGATCTAACCAGATCTTGTTAGTTATGTTATCATATACCTCCCCCTATTATGAAGGTATAGCTTTCAATCCATACATTATAGCATCTAATGACTCCAATACTTGTAGATGGGTAGAGAAATCTGGAGTTGGCCTCAATTTTCAAGCTGTGTCTGAAAAGGACTATGTCTAGGAAAGGTACTCAGCTCTCACTCCCATTTGTGTAGCCAACATTGGTCAACAGCATAGAGTGACACATATTACATCACCCCAGAAAATGGATGATGGGCCTGCTCTACAGGGTTGACTCCTTATGTTCACTCCACTGTTTTTAACACCATCAAAGATTTCTGTGTCATAGTGCAACTGGTCCCCCACCTCATTTATCATCCTCATAGGGAACTCCTGAATCATTGGAATGGAGACACTTAGTGTCAGAAAAGAAAACCTCATATTGCTCACAGTTCCCCTACTCTAGGGTCTAGAGAGAGGAGGTACTGCTACTGGAGCATCAGCACTTGCCTTCAGGGGGGAAAATTATTAGAGCCTACTGACTGCCATGAATATAGATATTAAGAGGTTTGAAATTCAATCTCTCATCTCCAGGAGTCACTTATTTCCCTCTCACAAGTGGTGCTCCAGAACTGCAGGGGGTTAGACTTATTGTTCATTCAACAAAGAGGTTTATGAGGTGCTGCACTCAATGAGGAGTGCAGTTTCTACATAGAGTACTCAGGGGTAGTTAAAGACTCAATGGCTAAAGTACAAAATGGGATGGCCTGAAGAAAGAGAAAGAGAACAAAACCAAAGATGGTTTGAATCCTGATTTAATTTGTCCCCATGGTTAACTACTCTAGCTGGACTCTTGATTATCCTACGTTTGCTGCTAACCTTTGGACCCTGCATTTTAAATTGCTTAGTTAATTTTATTAGAGTACAGCAGATGCTACTTAGACAACACTATAAAGATATACCTCTCAATGTTTCTGTCTATACGTTAACTTGCTTATAGATTATGGTTAATTGCTTCACGATTGAAGCACTAAGCACACACAAGAAAAGGGTGAAATAGAGAGCCCTGACATGGAACTTCCCACCAGGCCTTAGGGAAAGTCTCCCTCCCCTGCCCAGCCAATCATCCAGCAACCTGGAGATAGGGAAGGTCCTTGAGTTCCCCTCCCTGCCCAGCCAATTAATGTAAAGATCACCAGTGCCAACAACCACTACATGCCTAGTTGCTGTTGCTATAGTCTGCCCTCAAAAATGCATAAAAAGCTTATGAAAAGAAGAGAAGGGGTCTCCACTCCTCTGGATGTAAGATGACCCCAGCACACTAGAAAAATAAACCCCTTGATTTCACATAGAACTCCATTCTCAATGCTCATTTGGGGGTCTCTCA
This sequence comes from Apodemus sylvaticus, assembly GCF_947179515.1. NCBI lineage: Eukaryota > Metazoa > Chordata > Mammalia > Rodentia > Muridae > Apodemus > Apodemus sylvaticus. The sequence goes on from NC_067474.1 coordinate 157,965,828, forward strand.
CTAGCTAAGGCTCACTTTGATTCTTACACATCCATCTCAGCATGTGGAGTCTGACAAGAACCGATACAGACACAGGTAACCTTTTTGCCACCAGGTTACTATAGCCTGCTCATTTCAATCTTATTCCTCTTTGGAAAGTCTATGTGATCAGCCTCTTGTCCTGGAAAAAAGACACTGGTAATCTGTCATGGGCCTTAAAGAGACAGCATCAATGCCATATGCCTAGGTTACCCAGGCTCTTATTTCCATAGGTTGAGTTTGCCAAGGATGGACTGAGGAGAATCTCAGAATTTGTCTGGCATCACTCTTTATTTTGAATTCATTATAGTGTCCTCTGAGACACTGGACTTTATTACAATAATCTAGGGAATGAGTAGAATCCCTGATAACTAGTGTCCACATGGCTGCATATCCAGACTTTGTCTCAAATGTAAAAGTGAACCAAGATGTGTAAGTTTCCGCAAAGCAGATATAGAGCCATGTGACTGCATGAGAATACCCTAAATGGCTGTGAGTCTGAGATAGTCGAGGCAATATATGGCATGCCTTCTGCGAACATCAGTTTCCCTCCTCTTGCCCCCTTCCTTCTTTCTGCATTTTGCTATGGTTGGAAGAGCAGTAATACTTTTGTTACAGCAATAGGATTGCTCTAGATTTTAAGATATGGCTAGGCTATGTTGTAAGACCCCAGTGTCACAAAACAAAAAGAAAGAAAGAAAGAAAGAAAGAAAGAAAGAAAGAAAGAAAGAAAGAAAGAAAGAAAGAAAGAAAGAAAGAAAGAAAGTCAAATGAGTGCAAAGTCACACTGGACACAAGAAAAAGCATCACCCACTTGGTCAATCTCATTTTATCGGAGTGCTGGAGCATGCAGGAGAAAATATAGCAATCACTGTGTGGGGACTGGATTATGGGAGTGCTTACCTAGGATTCAGGAGGCCCAGAGGAAATCCACAGTACTTGAGCCAGGATTAGTGTAGCACACATGCAAGCAAGTCTAGAATTTGAGAAATAGTATACAAAAGGAGTGCCAGGGCATCCCAGGCTAAAATGGTTCTTACCCAAATAAAATCAAAACACACAAAATCCTTGGGTCATTTCAAGCTATTTAGTTTGCTTTATTTATAAATTAAATGGCATACTCTCCCATGCAACATTGTGAGGTATCTCTGTTTTCTGGTGTTTTTTTCACCACTTTTTAATTTCAGTTTTTTTTTCTGTATAGACTCATCACTATTATTTAATCTCTGTATGTTGTGATGAGTATTAAACTCAATACATGCCAGATGCATGGTCAACCCTGGAGCTATATGCTAGACCCTTCCAAAGGGCTTTTTGATAGATGATGAACTATAATGAATCTTGACCTGGGACAGGTTCTTTCACTGCACCAACAAAGCCTCATCCAGGATCCTTTCTTACTGCTTGGAGCTAAGTTTCCATGACACTGTCCTGACCAAACTGGACGCAATGGGCTTAATTGCCCACCATACTCTACCTATCACCCTCTGCGTCTCCTGGACCCACATACTTTCATGTCATACCTAGATCTCAAACTGTCAAAAAGTATGGAGCTTCTTTGCAATGGTGTAGCAGGTCAGGACTTGGCTTCAGTCTCTGGAAGGAGGTCACTGAGTCTGTAAAATTTCCTTTTGACCTCTGTAGGAGTGGCTGCGGCATGCTCACATGCATTGAGAGACCAGAATTTTTAAGTTCAGACTCCATTTTGGGAACTTGAACTCAGGTAAACTAACAGGCTGGTAAATAACATTAGTATCCTAGTTACCAACCCAACAAAAACCCAAGGCTAGCTCCAGTCTCTAGGCTAACCCTCAATAAGATATGCATCTACAGGCTACCCACCCCCCCAAAACCAACATCTAACACCAGTATCCAGGTGATTCTCTCAACAATTCTGTAGTCCCAGGTTACAAGCCTGCCCCTGCCTAATGGCTATCAATGCAGAGAAAAACAAAAATTAAGTTTATGGTTTGATTCCCCGCACCAGTCAATTATGTTTCAGGCTTCAGTAGCTTTCAAATTAGATGCTTGTAACTAACCCCTTGCCTGCTGCTTTCTATAAAAACTTACCCCAAAAGGTGTTCTGGGCTCATCTCCATCAAACCTGTCCTACTGTGTCAGGGCTGGCAGGTGGGGTGGAGTGCCCAAGCTCTATCTTGTGAATGAAGTCCCTGTTGTGATTTTCAATAGAACAACTCCTGTCTGTTTTTTTTAGTTTCACTAACACTTCCCTGGCATTACAGCATCAAAACCCAAAAATAAGAAACAAATTTAGTTTTCGTTGAACTAAAGTAATAATTTGAATTTAGGAACTGAGAGGTGGCTCAGTGGTTAAGAACACTATTTGTTTTCCCAGAGGACCTGTTGTGGATACACATTTCCAAACAACTTTATTTCTAGGGAATCTATTGCCCTTCTCTATCTTCCATGTGCTTCAAGCACACATATGGTGCACAAATAGGCAGGCAGACACTCATGCACATAAGGGAAACAAAAAGAAAGAGTCAAAGCATGGTGAGAATCCCACAGGTTCTTAGAACCTAGGGTATCAGCTTTCCTCTGCCTGGATTTGGAGATCTCTCAACATTGTCCAGATTAGGTAAGTCCCTCATATCTGTCAGGATACCTCACCACATACAGCCTAGTCTATCTTTGTCCTCAGTTTAAATATTGTATATAGTTATTGATTGGTCCTTTTTGTGAGGAGATCTTTCTTTCTGTATGACCTTGTTACTGTCTGACCTGGTACTCACAGAGATACTCCTACCTCAGAAACATGAAGACTGCTTAACCATAATATCCAAGTGTGTTCTCAATCATATCCAATTATTTATTGGGTCACTGTGGTTTTCTTTCTTTAAGACAGTCCCATTAAGAATGTAATGCTGACATTGAATTCAAGGCGATCCATGCTGGAATGACAGCTGTAAGTTACTCAAGTTCCTTAAGTGCTGATCTTGATGTCACTTTAAGCCTGGCATGCTTGGCTGTGCCTTTAGTTCCAGCAACAGAAATGGATGCAGACCCTTAAGCATGAAAGGAGAAAGAGGAACACTCCTCCACTGCTGGTGGGGTTGCAAATTGGTACAACCACTCTGGAAATCAGTCTGGCGGTTCCTCTGAAAACTGGGCACCTCACTTCCAGAAGATCCTGCTATACCACTCCTGGGCATATACCCAGAGGATTCCCCACCATGTAATAAGGATACATGCTGTACTATGTTCATAGCAGCCCTATTTATAATTGCCAGATGCTGGAAAGAACCCAGGTATCCCTCAACAGAAGAGTGGATGCAAAAAATGTGGTATATCTACACATGGAATACTATTCAGCCATTAGAAACAATGAATTCATGAAATTCTTAGGCAAATGGATGGAGCTACAGAACATCATACTAAGTGAGGTAACCCAGACTCAAAAGGTGAATCTTGGTATGCACTCACTAATAAGTGGATATTAACCCAGAAACCTGGAATACCCAAAACATAATCTACACATCAAATGAGGTACAAGAAGAAAGGAAGAGTGGCCCCCTGTTCTGGAAAGACTCAGTGAAGCAGTATTCAGCAAAACCAGAACGGGGAAGGACAGGGGGAAAGAAGGGGGCTTACGGGATGTTCTGGGAGTGGGTGGGCTAGGAAAGGGGAAATCATTTGAAATGTAAATAAAACATATATCGAATAAAAAAAATAAAAAAAATAAAACAGGGAAAATGGAAAAAAAAAAAAAGAAATGGATGCCGAGGCAGGCCAATCTCTTGGTTTGATGTCAAACCAGGGATAATATGTGTCTTAAAAAAGAAAAATAAGCAAGCAAGCAAATAAACAAAACCAAAAAGTATTTGTAGATGCTAATTTATACATAGTCCATTCTTTTCATGAGGGCTAGAAGAGCTAAGCACAATTTATTTATCATCAAAATATAGGCTGAGTTCTCATGCTTCTTAGTGATCCCTTTCCACTGTGAAGAATTCACCAAAAACACTATGGGAATGAATTAGATGGGGTCTTTGGGAACTAGGATAGTTTGAACATGCTTCACAAGTCAACAGAAGAATTATAATTTTAAAACCAACAAAGGCTGGACCAAACAGTCCTGGATTGGATATGTGGTGTTGCCACTTGCTGAGATGTTATAGAACATACCTTTAATCTCATCACTTGGAATGCACAGGCAGGAAAATCTGTGTGAGTTCAAGGCCAGTGTGATATATCAAGTCAGTTCCAGGACAGTGAAAAATACAGGTGTCTCTGTAAAGATGCTGTCTCAAAAAAAAAAAAAAAAAAAAAAAAAAAAAAAAAAAAAAGCAAAAGAGTTATATAAAGGTCACTAATTAATGAATGGGACCTCATGAAACTGAAAATATATTAAAAGGCAAAGAACACTGACATTCAGGGAAAGTGGCAGCCTAAAAAAAAAATAGAAAATTTATGTTACCAATACCCTATCTGATAGAGGACTAATATCCAAAATATATGAAGAACTTAAAAAACTAAACATCTAAAATCTAAAGAATCTAATTGAAATCAGTGTACAGATTGAAAAAGACTATTCTTCATTTTTTAAAACTATTTATAGCCAAGCAGGTGGTGGTGCATGCCTTTAATCCCAGCACTTGGGAGGCAGAGGCAGGCGAATTTCTGAGTTCCCGGCCAGCTTGGTCTGCACAGTGAGTTCCAGGACAGCCAGGACTATACAGAGAATCCATGTCTCAGAAAAAAAAAAAAGAACTATTTATTGGGGGCTGGAGAAATGGCTCAGTGGTTAAGGGCACTGACTATTCTTCCAAAGATCCTGAGTTCAAATCTCAGCGACCCCATGGTTACTCACAATGGTCTGTAATGTAATCTGACACCCTATTCTGGTATGTCTGAAGACAGATACAGTGTACTGAGACGTAACAATGCATATAATCTTTAAGCCAGAGTGAGTGGGGCATACTGGAGTGAGCAGGGGTCCTGAAATCAATTCCCTGCAACCACATGATGGCTCACAACCATCCACATAACTTCAGTGTATGCATATACAAAATAAATGAATAAATCTTTAAAAATAAAAACATTACAGGATCTTTGTGATTTCTTTTTTTAAATTAGAAATATTCTTTATTTACAATTCAAATGATGTCCCCTTTCCTGGTTTCCTCACACACACCAGAAAATCCCCTAACCCATCCCCACTCTGCCTACTCACCACTCTACCCACTCCTACTTCCCTGTACCAGCATCCTCCTGTACTGGGGCATTTACCCTTCTCAGGTACACGGGCCTCTCCTCCATTTGATGTCCAACAAGGCCATCCTCTACTGCATGTGCATCTGTAGCCATGGGTCCCTCCATGTGCAATCCATGGATCGTGATTTAGTCCCTGGGACCTCTGGAAGTGCTGAGTGGCTCATATTGTTGTTTCTCCTATGCTGCTGCAAACCTCTTCAGCTCCTTGTGTCCTTTCTCTAGCTCCTCCACTGGGGACACTGTGCTCAATTCAATGGTTGGCTGAGAGTGAAACCTTTGGTATTTCTCATGCACTGGCAGAACATCCCAGGTGACAGCTATAACAGGCTACTATCAGCAAGCCCTTGTTGGTATCCACAATAGTGTCTGGGTTTTGTAACTATACGGGATAGATCCCTAGGAGGAGAAGTCTCTGTATACCACAGTCTCTGCTCCACATTTTGTCTCTGTATCTCCTCCTGTGGGTATTTTGTACCCCCTTCTAAGAAGGACCAGAGTATCTATACTTTGTTCTTTCTTCTTGAGCTTTATTTGGTTTGTGAATTGTATTTTGGGTATTCCTGGATTCTGGGCTAATATCCACATATCAGTGAATGCAAACCATGTTTATTTTTTTGGATTGGGTTAGCTCACTTTGCCCTGCAAAGTGACCAGAACTTGGAAGGGGTCCCCGCAGCCTCTGCCATCTTCACTGCTGGACAAACCAGGCAGGCAACACCAGGTACACAGAGACAACCGAGTATAGCATTGCTTGGAGCAAGGCACACCAGGGCTCCAACAGAATCCAAGAGTAGGGCAGCCCATCAGCAGTCTGTGCCAGGGAAAACCCAGTCATCCAGAGGTGCAGAAATAGCATTATAGGCTCACAGGTAGTTCAAGTACCAGCCAGTGACAATAGGACCAACTAATGCCAGAGATAACCAGATGGCAAAAGGCAAATGTAGGAATGTTACTAACAGGAATCAAGGCAATATGGCAGTATCCAAACCCAGTTCTCCGACAACAGCAAGTCTTGGATACCCCCCAACACATGAGAAAAACAAGATCTGGATTTAAAATCACATATAATAATGCTGTTGGATTACAAGAAGGACATAAATAAACCTCTTAAAAAAGTATAGGAGAAAATGAATCAAAAGATAGAAACCCTAACAAAGGAAACACAAAAATCATTTAAAGAAAATCAGGAAAATATGGGTCAACAGACAGAAGCCAATAAAGAGGAAATGCAAAAAACCCACTTTAAGAAATACAGGACAACTTGGGTCAACAGGCAGAAGCCATGAAAGAGGAACCAAAAATTCCTTAAAGAATTACAGGAAAACACAAACAAACAAGTGAAGGAACTAAGCAAAACCATCCAGGATCTAAAAACTGAAGTAGAAACAACTAAGAAATCACAAAGGGAAACAACTTTGGAGATAGAAAACCTTAGGAAGAAATCATGGGTCATAGATGCAAATATCAATAACAACAGAATACAAAAAAATAGAAGAAAGAATCCCAGATGCCAAAGGTACCATAAAAATTATTGACTCAACAGTCAAAGAAAATGCAAAATACAAAAAGGTTGTAACCCAAAACATCTGGGAAATCCACAGCAAAATAAGAAGACCAAACATAAGGATTATAGGTATAGATGAGAGTGAAGATTTACAACTTAAAGGGCCAGTAAATATTTTCAACGAAAGTATGGAAGAAAACTTCCCTAACCTAAAGAGCGAGATGCCCACAAACATACAAGAAGCCTACAGAACTCCAAAGAGACTCGACCAGAATAGAAATACCTCCTGTCACATAATAATCAAAACTCCAAATGTACTAAAGAAAGAATATTAAAGGCAGTAAGAGAAAAAGTCCAAGTAACATATAAAGGAAGACCTATCAGAATTACATCAGACTTCTCACCAGAGACCATGAAAGCTAAGATCCTGGACAGATCCCATGCAGACTCTAAGAGAACACAAATGTTAGCCAAGACAACTATATCCAGCAAAACTCTCAATTACCATAGATGGAGAAACCAAGATATTCCATGATAAAACCAAATTTACACAATATCTGTCCACAAACTCAGCCCTACAGAGTGTAATAGGTGGAAGACACCAATACAAAGAGGGAAATTACACCCTGGAAAAAGCAAGATAGTCATCTTTCATGAAACCCAAAAGAAGATAACAACTCGAGCATAAAAATAACATCAAAAATAATGGGAAGTAAAAATTACTATTCCTTAATATCTCTTAACATCAATGGACTCAATTCCCCAATAAAAAGACATAGACTAACAGACTGGATATGTAAACAGGGCCCAACATTTTGCTGCATACAGGAAACACAACTCACTGTCAAAAGCAAACACAACCTCAGAGTAAAAAGCTGGAAAACAATTTTACAAGCAAATGGTCTCAGGAAACAAGCCACTGTAGCCATTCTAATATCAGGTAAAATTGAATTTCAACCTAAAGTCATCAAAAAGGACACAGAAGGACACTTCTTACTGGTCAAGGGAAAAATCCACAAAGAAGAACTCTCAATTCTGAACATCTATGCTGCAAAAGCAAGGGCACCCTCATTCATAAAAGAAACTTTACTAAAGCTCAAAGCACACATTGCACCTAACATAATAATTGTGGGTGACTTCAACACTCCAGTCTCCTCAATGGACCAATCAGGAATGCAGAAACTAAACAGGGACACAGTGAAATTAATTGAAGCTTAGGATCAATTGGATTTAACACATATATATTCATCCTAAAGCAAAAGAACATATCTTTTTCTCAGCACCTCATGGAACCTTCTCCAAAATTGACCATATAATTGGTCACAAGACAGACCTCAACAGATATAAGAAGATCGAATAAATCCCATGCCTCCTATCAGGTCACTATGGAGTAAGGGCAATCTTCAATAGCAACAAAAATGACAAAAAGACCACATACACATGGAAGCTGAACAATACTCAATGATACCTTGGTCAAGGAAGAAATAAAGAAGAAAATGAAAGACTTTCTAGAATTTAATGAAAATGAAGGCACAACATACCCAAATTTATGGGGCACAATGAAAGCAGTGCTAAAATAAAAACGCATAGCCCTGAGTGCCTCAAAAAAGAAACTGGAGAGAGTATATACTAGCAGCTTAATGGCACACATGAAAGCCCTAGAACAGAAAGAAGCTAATTCACCAAAGAGGAGTAGAATTCTTGAAATCATCAAACTCAGGGCTGAAATCAATCAAGTAGAAATGAAGAGAACCATACAAAGAATAAAAATAAAAAAATAAAAAAAATAAAAAAAAAAAAACAGGAACTGGTTCTTTGAGAAAATCAACAAGATAGATAAACCTTTACCTAGACTAATCAGAGGGCACAGAGACAGTATCCAAATTAACAAAATTAAAAATGAAAAGGGATAAATAACAACAGAAACTGAGGAAATTCAAAAACTCATCAGATCCTACTACAAAAACCTATACTCAACACAACTGGAGAATCTGGAGGAAAAGGAGAATTTCCTAGATAGGTACCAAATACCAAAATTAAATCAAGATCAAATAGATCATCTAAACAGTCCCATTACCCCTAAAGAAATAGAAGTGGATATTGACAGTCTCCCAACCAAAGAAAGCACAGGACCAGATGGTTTTAGTGGAGAATACTATCAGACCTTCAAAGAAGACATAACACCAATACTCTTCAAGCTATTCCACAAAATAGAAGCAGAAGCAACACTACCCAACTCATTCTATGAAGCCACAATTGCGCTGATAACAAAACCACACAAAGATCCAACAAAGAGAACGTCAGACCAATGTCCACAATGAATATCGATACAAAAATACTCAATAACATTCTTGCCAATCAAATCCCAGAACACATCAAAATTCTCATTCACCATGTTCAAGTAGGCTTCATGTCAGTGATGCAGGGATGGTTCAATATAAGGAAATCCATCAATGCAATTCACTATATAAACAAACTCAAAGAAAAAAACACATGGACATTTCATTAGATGCTGAAAAGGCATTTGACAAAATTCAGCATCATTTCATGATAAAAGTCTTGGAAAGAACAGGAATTCAAGGTCCTTACCTAAACATAATAAAAGCAATGTACAGCCAACAGGTAGCCAACATCCAACTAAATAAAAGCTTGAAGCAATCTCATCAAAGTCAGGGACTAGACAAGGCTGCCCCCTCTCTCCATGTCTTTTCAATATAGTACTTGAAGTTCTAGCTAGAGCAATTAGACAGCATAAAGAGGTCAAAGGAATACAAATTGGAAAGGAAGAAGTCAAATTATCACTATTTGCAGATGATATGATAGTCTACTTAAGTAACCCAAAAAACTCCACCAGAGAACTCCTACAGCTGATAAACAACTTCAGCAAAGTGGCTGGTTATAAAATCAACTCAAGCAAATCAGTAGCCTTCCTATACACAAAAGATAAGCAGGCTGAGAAAGAAATTAGGGAAATGACACCCTTCACAATAGTCACAGACAATATAAAGTGTGGTGTGACTCTAACCAAACAAGTCAAAGATCTGTATGACAAGAACTTCAGGACTCTGAAGAAGGAAATGGAAGAAGACCTCAGAAAATGGAAAAATCTTCCAAGCTCGTGGATTGGCAGGATTAATATAGTAAAAATAGCCATCTTGCTAAAAGAAAAATACTGATTTAAAGAAATCCCCATTAAACTCCCAACTCAGTTCTTCATAGAGTTAGAAAGAGTAATTCTCAAATTCATCTGCAATAACAAAAAACCCAGGATAGCTAAAACTTTTCTCAACACTGAAAGAACTTCTAGGGGAATCAGTATTCCAGACCTCAAGCACTACAGAGCAATAGTGTTTAAAACTGCATGGTATTGGTACAGTGACAGTCAGGTCAATCAATGGAATAGAATTGAAGAACCAGAAATGAACCCACAGCTATGGTCACTTGATCTTCAACAAAGGAGCTACAACCATCCAGTGAAAAAAAAGATAACTTTTTCAACAAATGGTGCTGGTTCAATTGGAGGTCAGCATGCAAAAAAATGCAAATTGATCCATTTTTTATCTCCTTGTACTAAGATCAACTCCAAGTGCATCAAGGACCTCCACATAAAACCAGACACACTGAAACTAATAGAAAAGAACCTGGGGAAGACCCTTGAGGGCATGGGCACAGGGGGAAAGGTCCTGGCCAGTAGTACACCAATAGCTTATGCTCTAAGATCAAGAATTGACAAATGGGACCTCATAAAATTACAAAGTTTCTGTAAGGCAAAGGACACTTCCAATTGGACAAAATGGCAACCAACAAATTGGAAAAGAGCTTCACCAACCCTTCATCTGACAGAGGGCTAATATCCAATATATACACAGAAATCAAGAAGGTAGACTGCAGCTGGGCGGTGGTGTTGGACATCTTTAATCCCAGCACTTGGGAGGTAGAGGCAGATGGATTTCTGAGTTCGAGGCCAGCTTGGTCTACAAAGTGAGTTCCAGGACAGCCAGGTGTACACAGAGAAACACTGTCCTGAAAAAGTAAAAAAAAAAAAAAAAAAGATAGACCCAGGAGAGCCAAACATCCCTATTAAAAATGGGGTACAGAAACAAAGAATTTTCACCTGAGGAATTTCGAATGGCTGAGAAGCACCTTAAGAAATGTTCAACATCATAAACAACCCTGAGATTTCACCTCACACCAGTCAGAATGGCTAAGATTAAAAACTCAGGAGACAGCAGGTGTTGGCCAGGATGTGGAGAAAGAGGAACACTCCTCCACTGAGTGGGATTGCAAGCTGGTACAACCACTCTGGAAATCAGTTTTGCAGATCCTTGGAAAACTGGGAATGACAATTCCGGAGGACCCTGTTATACCACTCCAGGGCATATACCCAGAGGTTCCCCCAACATGCAATAAGGACACATGCTCCACTATTTTCATTGCAACCTTATTTATAATAGCCAGAAGCTGGAAAGAACCCAGATATCCCTCAATGGAGGAATGGATACAGAAAATGTGGTATATTTACAAAGTGGAATACTACTCAGCAATTAAAAACAATAAATTCATGAAATTTTTAGGCAAGTGGTTGGAACTGGAAAATATCATCCTAACTGAGGTAACCCAATCACAAAAGAATACACATGGAAGGCATTCACTGACAAGTGGATATTAGCCTAGAAGCTCTGAATACTGTAGACACAATTAACATATCAAATGATTCTCAAGAAGAAGGAAGGAGAGGGCCCTGGTCCTGGAAAGGCTTGATGCAGCATTGTAGGGGATTGCAAGGACAGAGAAATGGGAGGGGGTGATTGGGGAATAGGCTGAGGGAAGAGGGCTTATGGGACTTATGGGGAGGGGGGAACCAGGAAAGGGGAAATCATTTAGAATGTAAACAAAGAATGTAGAAAATAAAAAATAAGAAAAATATAGAAATAAATCTTTAAAAATTTATTTATGCTAGAGCAACCGCTGGGTATATGCCCAGGAGTGGTATAGCAAGTGGTATAGGATCTTTGTGAGTTTCCTTTTTTAAAATTAGATATTTATTTACAATTCAAATGTTGTCCCATTTCCTGGTTCCCTCCAACACACCAGAAAATCCCCTAACCCACCCCTGCTCTGCCTGCTCACCACTCTACCCACTCCCACTTCCCTGTTCCAGCGTCCCCCTCTACTGTGGCATTTAGCCTTCTCAGGTCCACGGGCCTCTCCTCCCTTTGGTGTCTGTCCAACAAGGCCATTCTCTGTTGCATGTGCATCTGGAGCCATGGATCCCTCCATGTGTAACCCATGTACCTCACTCAGGATGATATTTTCTATTTCCATCCATTTGCTTAAGAATTTCATAAATTCAATGTTTTTAATAACTGAGTAGTATTCCATGTTGTAAATGAACCACATTTTTCTGTATACATTCTTCTGTTGAGGGACACCTGGGTTCTTTCCAGATTCTGGCTATTATACATAAGGCTACTGCACATAGTGGAGCATGTGTCCTTATTACATACTGGAGCAACCTCTGGGTATATGCCCAGGAGTGGTATAGCAAGTTTCTTAGTCCCACTCATCTCCTAGACCATTCATATCCACCCTCTGCTTTTGCATCCTCCCTCCCCAAAAGAAAACAGAAACATGAACAAAGAAAACAAAAACAAAGCATAGAAAAGAGTCTGTGTAGCTGTAGTGTGTCACAATGTGTCACACAGTATACTACCCTGCCCACAATTCTTCACTTGCAAAGGTTCATTGTAATGAGACATAAGTCTGGTTCTAGGCCTCTGGCTTCTGCTACACCATCCATCATATTGGATCCTCACCAAGACTCCTCCCAGTTGTCCTGACGTTGGCTGGTGTCTTGAATACCCTGCAGTTTTGGATGAGCGGGACTATTTATGTACTACTGACCCTCTTGCCTCCACCTGGAAGTATACTCCACACACCATATGCATCTCAAAACCAAAATTAAATGTGTCCCTTTTTTATTTATTTTTATATCACCTCAACGAAATTCTTAACAGTTTACACCTGGAGAAAAACCAAGCATCTTCTGAACTATTTCTTACTGTATTTTTGTGCTAGGGATATATTAGTCCCACAAAACACACACAGATGCCAATCTGATGCAACTAAAAGCAGGGTCTTTACTTTAGTTAAGCTAGCTGGGACTCCACCCCACCCCAATGCACCACTATAGCTCAGAATAGTTTTGGTCAGGGGAGGGAAAATCCCCAAATGTCTACAGGGCAAGGCTACTTTAGTAAGCAGCAAGCAGAGAGTGCTCATGCAAGCATCTAATTTGAAAGCTCCAGTGGCCTTTAACATAATTGGCTGGTGCTGGGAGTCATATCATAGACTTAAATTCTCTTCCCCTCTGCATTGTTAGTTGTCAGGCCAGGAGTGGGCTTATAACCTGGAGTGCATGTTTGTTGGAGAAATAACCTGGAGACATTGTTCTTGGACATTGTAACCTGGAGATACTAGTTTTGTTGTGGGGTATAACCTGGAGATGCTGTTCTTGTTGGAGGTTTAACCTGGAGATGAGAGCTAGGCTCCAGTTTTGTTGGGGGCAACTTGGAAACTAATGCTAGATACCTACCTGTTAGTTTCCCTGAGTTCAAACTTAAGTTAGGTTCTCTAAAATGAAATCTAAATTTAAAAGATTTTTCTTTTTTTATTTTTTTTTATTTTCATTTATTTATTTTTTTAATTCGATATTCTTTTTATTTACATTTCAAATGATTTCCCCTTTTCTAGCCCCACACTTCCCGAAAGTCCCGTAAGCCCCCTTCTCTCCCCCTAACCAGCCTGTTACTTTCCCTGAGTTCAAACTTATATCAGGTTCTCTAAAATAAAGTCTGAATTTAAAAGATTTTCATCTCACTATCACCACACATTGGCAAAAGAAAATACAATCTTTTTTCCAAAACAGGGTTTCTTTGTGTAGTTCTTACTGTCTGGAACTAGCTCTGTAGACCAGGCTAGTGTCAATCCCTCAAGGATCTGCCTACCTCTGTTTGAACAAAACACCAATAGTCCAGGCTCTAAGATCAACAATTGAAAAATGGGATCTTGTGAAACTGGAAAGCTTCTGTAAATAAAAGGACACTCTCAGTATGACCAAACTCAAAACTGCACATAGGGAATGATTGTCTCTGGCCCTACATCTAATGGAAGGCTAATATTGAAAATGTATAAAGAACCCAAGATGTTAGATTCCAAAAAAAACAAATAACCCAATTTAAAAATGGGGTACAGTGCTAAACAGAGAATTCTCAACAGAGGAATCTTGAATGGCCTAGAAGCACTTAAAAAATGTTCAACATCTTTAGTCATCAGGAAAATGAAAATCAAAATAACCCTGAAATTTTACTTTATATCAATCAGAATGGCTAAGATCAAAATCTTGGGCAACAGCAGATGCTGGGAAGGATGTGGAGAAAGTGGAACACTCCTCCATTGCTGCTGGGATTGCAAGCTGGTATAACCACTTTGGAAATCAAAATGTCAGTTCATCAAAAAAATGAAAAATTAATTTTATCTGAATAGCCATCTATACAACTCCTGTGCATAAACCCGAAAGATGTTCTACCATATCACGAGGACAGTTGTTCTACCATGCTCATAAAAGCCTTATTTGTAACAGACAGAGGTTGTGTGTGACTTGCATATTCCACTACATGGTGATCCATAACTAGTGATTGTTTTGTGTTTGGTTGGCTTTTGAGACAAGCCCTCACTATGTAGACCACAAACCTTTGAATTCCTGGCAGATCTCTTGATTTGCTTTCTCAAAATCTGGGATTCTTGATCAGATATTCTCAAGTGTCATGAATAAAGCTTTGCTTAGTGCATATTGAATCTTGTTTCTTTGCTCTTTGAAATATGATTTAGGGCAGTGGTGGTGCACGCTTTTAATCCCAGCACTTGGAAGGCAGAGGCAGGTGGGTTTCTGAGTTTAAAGCCAGGCTGGTCTACAGAGTGAGTTCCAGGACAGCCAGGGCTACACAGAAGAACCTTGTCTCAGAAAAAAAAGAACTATGATTTAGTTTATAGTACAGGCTAATCATAAATGTGTGGGAACTTATTAACCTCATCTTCCCAAATGGAAATATTAATATGCTGAGTTTATTTTAAAAGCCTTAGTATTTGGTGACATTACCTGTCATTATGAAAAATACTGATTTTGAAACCATAACAGCAGATGACTTTGACCCATTGTCATGCCTCAATTGTTATTACCCAAAACCTTTCTGGCATTGTTTTCCCACTTGTATATCTATCTGCATATATAAAAATAATTGCAAATTATCCGATAGATTCAAAGTGAAAAAGTGGATGATCACTGTATTACCATCCTGGTACTCAGGCTAGGGGGAGCTTGTGTTCAAACAAAACAAAAGAGCACAAAAATGTGAAATAAGCATCATCCTTCCTAGCCGGGCAGTGGTGGCACATGCTTGTAATTCCAGCACTTGGGAGGCAGAGACAGGTGGATTTCTGAGTTCGAGGCCAGCCTGGTCTACAAAGTGAGTTCTAGGACAGCCAGGGCTATATGGAGAAATCCTGTCTCAAAAAAAACCAAATCCAAAAAAAAAAAAAAAAAAAAAAAAAAGCATCATCCTTCCTAAAATTAGTTTATTTATTCACTTTACATCCCAATTTCAACTTCTCTCTCCTACCAGACCCTCTAATGCATTCCTTCCCCATCCTTCCCCAAGCATCTTTCTTTGCTTGTCCTTTCTTTCTTTTTACTGGTGTCATGTAGTGCAGGCTGGCCTTCAATTCATCATCTTCTATCCATCAATTTATAAATGATTGCTGGAAGCCTGCCTGACCTTTTGTGTTTTCAAGCTGAAGTTGGACTCAGAGGAAGGAGGAGTGACGGATAAGGGACTGGAAGGTGCAGTGTTTGGGATATAAATAAATAAATAAGTTAATAATCAATCAAACAAACAAAACCAACAACTGAAAGAAACCAAACAAACAAACAAATAAAAATCAAAGAGATTAAACTACCAAGCAGATCCCCACTTGAATTTCAGGATGAGCCCTGGAGGCACTCATAGACAGAAGGATCTGGACTTCAGGGACAGCTCTAATAACCTGTCACAAAAGTTTTCAAGTGAAGCTTCAAGAGCTAGCCCAGGCCTTTAATCCCAGTGCTCTGGATGAAAGACCTTGCCAGAAGGGCTCAGTCCCTTACCTTTTCTGTATGGAGATCAACTTAATGTGAACACACCCTATATACACCCCAGGCAGTCACTCCATGCAAGTAGCATAGGTCTGTTCATATTTTTTTCCACCATTGGAACACAAGATGTCGTATAAATTGCCCAGGCTGGCCTTGAGATCACATTTAATCCCAGTACTTGGGAGACAGAGGCAGGTGGATTTCTGAGTTCAAGGCCAGTCTGGTCTACAAAGTGAGTTCCAGGACAGCCAGGGCTACACAGAGAAACCCTGTCTCGGGAAAAAAAACATTAGGGATTTTTTTGTTCCTTCCTTCTCAACCTCCTGAACAGGTCCCTAAACTTTAGCACAACTGACTCCATGGTGGAAGTACAATTCATGCCACAAAATCAGCTTGTACACAGCACATCACCCAAACATACAAGAAGTCCTTGTTTTCACCAGTATCTCAGTTCATTCTTTCCTGCAATGAGATCTTATCAACATAAGCACAGTCTATTTACATACATATCTACATGGACTGGAGGATTACTGAGGCCCAACTGTACTTTCTACTCATCATGGCAATGATTCCATTAAAAGCCAACATGGTACAGAAATGCAAGGGGGTGGCCAGGCATTGGTGGCACATGCCTTTAATCCCAGTACTTGGGAGGCAGAGGCAGGTGGATTTCTGAGTTCAAGGCCAGTCTGGTCTACAAAGTGAGTTTCAGGACAGTCAGGGCTACACAGAGAAACACTGTCTCGGGGGAAAAAAGAAAGAAGAAAGAAAGAAAGAAAGAAAGAAAGAAAGAAAGAAAGAAAGAAAGAAAGAAAGAAAGAAAGAAAGAAAGAAAGAAAGAAATGGGTAGAGGAAATAAAAGAAGGAAGGAAGGAAGGAAGGAAGGAAGGAAGGAAGGAAGGAAAGAAAAAAAGAGAAAGAAAGAAAGAACCCCTCATGTTTTCCCAGAGACTTGAAGAATGCATAATGAGGGCCGGGCGTTGGTGGCACACGCCTGTAATCCCAGTACTCTGGAAGGCAGAGGCAGGTGGATTACTGAGTTCAAGGCCAGCCTGGTCTACAGAGTGAGTTCCAGGACAGCCAGTGCTATAGAGAGAAACCCTGACTCAGAAAAAAAATGCATAATGAGTTCAGGAGAGGCCTAAGTTATAGAGGTTTAATGTAGACAAAAAAAAAAAAAAAAAAATAGAAAATCTGAGAGCTCAAACTTTGAGGCAAGGTTTAATGAATAGGCTTCAGATTTTGCCAGAACTTCAGATTAGCATTTTACCGATGGAGATATCAGGTTTTAGCAAGAATATATGAAGCTGGTTGTGCTCTCTCTATAGGGTGCATATCATGACACTCTATGAACCTCTGATTCAAAAAGTGTGCCAGAATACTGAGAGAGCTCTGGAAATAAATGTATAACTAGATTTCACTCCAAAGTATAAACAGCTTCACCTCTCTCCCTCATGAGAAATTGACTGGTAATGACTTATTTGAAGTGCCTCTCACACTAGACCATGATGAATGGTAGATTCATATTCATACTTGATGCCCCAGTATAAGTGAATACCAGAACAGGGAAGTGGGAGTGGGGTAGCTGGTGAGCAGGGGGAATGGGAGGATGGGATAGAGTGGTTTTGGAGGGAAAACCAGAAAAGGTATAACATTTGAAATGTAAATAAAGAGAATATCTAATAAAAAACCTGGCTGTCTGTGCATGACTCAATCTAAAAAGTCTTTTTTTTTTCCTGTTTGTTTGGGGTGTTTTGTTTTGGTTTGCTTTTCTTTGCTTTTCATTGTTGTAGTCAAGACAGTTTCTCTGTGTGACCCTGACTGTCCTGGAATTTACTCTGTAGACAAGATTGCCTTGGAACTCATAGATCCAACTGCATCTGCTTAAGGAGTGCCTGGATTAAAGGCACAACCAAACGACTTCAATAAATCAGTTCTTGACATAAGTCTGCCTTAAGTTTCTCCCTGATTATGGATCTGATCCAACAACCTATACCATCAAAATGTGAAAATGGGCAAGTGGGTGGATTCTCAATTATTTAACCAGAGGCCTATTTTGGGTGGGAGGGTGTGACTACAAAGGGAGGGTTCAATGGAAAGGTATATAAGGAGTCAAAGCATCCAGTTGAAAAGTGTACAAAAAGTCTAAGACTCCAGAGAATATCCCAGAGTCCTGGTGCCTGCAGTCAGAGTCTTTCCCTGCCTGGGTTCAGAGACCTATCACCAGTATCCAGATCAGGTAAGTCCCTTAGCTCCATCAGGATACCTCTTCTCATGTAAGCTCATGTATATGGTTACTGATTTGTCTTTTTCTAGATGAGATATTTCTATATAACCTTGCCTGGCCTGGAACTCACAGAGATTCTCCCATCTCAGAAAACTGAGGTTTGGCTAACCATAATATTAATTGGATCAGTATGGTTTCTGTGGGGTTTTTACACTCACATTAAGATTGTCAGTGTGACCCTGAATTCAAGGCAATCCATGCTGGAATGAGAGCTGAGAGTTACCCAAGCGCCTTGACTGCTGATCTTGATGTCACTTTATTTCTGCCATTCTTGGGTGTGCCTTTAATCCCAGCAACAGGGGTGCAGAGGCAAATTGATCTTTGAGTTTGAAGCCAATCTGACCTATGTAGTGAGTTTCAAAACATCCAGTGATAAGACATGTCTCAAAAAATCAAAACAAGCAAGCAAACAAACAAAAACAGTGTTTGTAAGTGCTGAGTGACAATAGAATATTGTCTGTTCTAATCGAGAGGGCTGGGAAAACTAAGCATAGTTTATCATCAAAATATAGACTGAGGTCTCTGGGTGATCCCTTCCCACTGGGATAAATTCATCCAAGATTAGTTAGAATAAGATAGAGTCTTTGGGAAACAGGATATTTTGGACAGACTTCACAAGCTGATAGGAGAATTATAACTTTCATACCAAGACAAAACTTTAAAACTGGACAAAACATTTCTGAATTGGACATGCTGTGGTGGCATTGCTGACCAGTGATAGAACATAACTTTAATCCCAGCACATGGGAGGTAATGGCAAGAAGATTTGTGTGAGTTCAAGGCAAGTAGGGTCTAGAAAGTGAGTTCCAGGGAAGCCAATAATGCAGTGCTTTCTGTAAAACCCATGTTTCAAGAAACAAATCAAAAGAAAAAAAATTCTGGGTTGGAATGATGGCTCAGCCATTAAGAGCACTGAGCATTCCAGAGGTCCTAAGATCAATTCCCAGGAACCACATGGTGGCGCATAACCTCTTCTGTTATGTCTGAAGACATACTGAAGGTGTATACTGTACACAGTATACAGCTACAATATATATAAAATAAGTAAATTTTAAAAAACTTCAATTATTAAATGAAACTGAAAAATTATTATGAGACAAAGAACTGTGACATTCAGAAAAAGTGGCAGCTAAAGAATGGAAAATTGTGTTACCAATTCCCCATCTGATAGAGGACTAATATCCAAAATATACAAAGAACTCAAAACTAGATAACTAAAATCTAAATAATCCAACTAAAAATAGAGTATAGATCTTTCTTTTTTTTTTTTTTTTTTTTTTTTTTGGTTTTTTTGGATTTTGCTTTTTTCAAGACAGTGCTTCTCTGTATAGTCCTGGCTGTCCTGGAACTCACTCTGTAGACCAGGCTGGCCTCGAACTCAGAAATCCGCCTGCCTCTGCCTCCCAGAGTGCTGGGATTACAGGCGTGCACCACCACCGCCCGGCCAAAGAAATTCTTAAGAGATAAATCTAAAGAATAAGCAGGCATCTTCTGAATTATTTCTTACTATTTCAATATGCCTAGGTAAAACAAAATGAAACTTACTTTCCCAAGGCAGGGGTTTTTGTATAGCTCTTGCTGTCTAGAAATAGCTATGTAGACCAGAATCAAAACCACAGAGATCTGCCTGCCTCTGGCTCTATGATACTAGAGTTAAATGCATGTTCCTCTACCATTCCACTTAATCATAATTAGTCATTAATTACCAGCATTTTATTCCAGATATGGTCTAGCTTCATTGATTAATTACCTGTGACCTCTTTATGTAGATCAGGATGGCCGCTAACAATTGCCTCTGCTTCCTATGTGCTGGAACAATAAATGAGAATCAATATGCCTGGTTGTTTCTATATTTTTGGTTTAAAAACAAAACAAAAATCCCAGAGTTCCATATAACTAACTTTATTCACAAGGCAAGCCATGAACTTGCAATGGTCTTTCTTTAGCCTTCCTCATACAACACTGAGACTGGATCAATAAAAGATGCTTAATATGCTCATCTGAGGAAGAAAGGAATCTCTCTGAGCCATTTTGGCTACTTGCAATTCTGAGAGACTCTGTGACTGAGATCTGGGTCCTATCTCACTTTGTCAATGACTGAAGATGTAGATCAGCTTGGTAGGATTCTGAGACCCACAGGTGTTCAGAACATGACACCACTATGGACACCTGGGCCTTGGCAGATCCTTTGTGGCTTTTTGTTGCTGTCACCCAGATGTACCCCACTCTGATACATTACCACTATGTAACCAGACTGCAGTGAAGTTCTTCTGTTCAGCCCTGTGCCTCCCAGAGGCAGGTGTACACCTCCAAGCCTGCCCTCTCCTGAAATAACTAAGGACCTTTGAGGTGACTTATCTGATTTTCAACAATGACTTCGGTACTAGGGCACAAGGCTAGATTACTGAATCCAGGCCCAGCTCATAACCTACTCCATATGCATCCAGCAGATTGAGAGGTGGAGGATAGAAGATGTGGATGTTCATGGCCATTCCTTTTTATATTCTATATGAAACGAGCCTGGAATACAGGTCATCCTGTTTAGGAATATGCAATATTCCTTTTGAAAATGTTCTGTGAGGATTAGTTTAATTGGTTGATATAACTGCAGTGGAAGGTTTAGAAGCCTAGGCCTCAGATGAGTCGGCAAAAATTAGACCCCTGAGAAACCTGTATAGAATCCACTCAAGCTCAGAATACCACAAGTATCCATACACAGTGGTATCAAGATTACCGCTCATTGGCCATTGCAGGAATTAGTGGGAAAAGAAGGAGCAGGCTCTAGAATCACCTCCCCATGGAGGCAAGAAATCGGCTAGTCAACAATGTGTAGCCAGACCCAGGGCTCAAAGCACTTTATAAACTGTGAACTGAGACAAATGATGGGGACAACCTGAACCTGCCCCATTCTAACTCCAGTCAAAAGCCAGAAAAAGGTGAAATGACTGTTCTTCATCCATTCACTTGTGATTGCTTCTCAACAATCACTCATATGTAATCTTGTGTGCCTTGATGTCATTCATGCTTCTCCTAAGTACTGCTGCTTCACGAAAAGGCCCTTTCTGATCAGCACAGTAAGTCTCCCATGATGCAATGTGGGAAAGTAGAGCAAAAGAGAATCCAGGTGTTATGGCTCAAACCCACCTAATACTTCAGTTATAAGGAAAGATGATGCAGGGTCTATATAATGAGTTTAAACCAGCCCAGATTGTATGGTGAGTTCCATCTAAGACAGCCACAGTTACACAGGAAAACCCTGTCTCAAACAGAGAAGAAGCTTCCAAAATATGTAGTTCATTATGGTAAGTAATCTCAGAGCTCAGAGTTTAAGGAGAAACATCTTGTAAGCTTTGAGACCTTAACCAGAATCTCTGATTTTAAACATTCCCACATAGAAATGTGATTAAATCTAGCTAAAGATGTAAATGTCAAAATAATTAAATGAGTGGAGACTTTATGACCCAATCAGGTGGTAGCTTGTTTCTGAGAGGTGGGCCTAAAAAGGTAAGGTGTGAGGAAATGTGCATATAAGGTTCAGTATGGCTGCACAAGACAGTCTGAGGCTTGGAGCCTGGAGTGACTGCCTGTTCCTGCTAGAATGGGAAAACCTGAAAGAAGTGTGAAGGTCAGGTGAGTCATTCAATCCATCAGGATGCCCCATCTCACCCAGCCAGCCAGCCTCCCATTTCATCTTAGTATTTTTAATATTTGGTTATTGTAATTTTTGATTCGTTGTATGGTGTGATTGTTTTGAAGTAGAAAATGTGATTTAACTCAGGTTAGCTTAGAACTCCATATATAGCTGTCATGAAAGACTGATTCCGCTGCCTCCCCTCGTAAGTTCTGAGACCTCAAGTTGTGCCATTTATAGAGAGCCAAGTATGTAATATTCAAGGACTTGGCCCATTGAGGAAGTACCTTATTTTCGTACCAATATCTTCAGTACACCTTAAAATTTCCTAATTCACAATGATTATCGATTTAGAGAGAAAATGAAAATTGTGAAACCCATGAAAGCATTAAATTGACAATTTCCACAGTTCAGTCTTCTAAACAACACACTACAGCTCAGTGTGGCTACAGGGTCTAAAACTTAAGGAAGTCAAAGTAACAAAATCCATATCACAGCTTCTACCAAACTGTTCCATTGATTTAATTCATATATAGATTGGGTATGGGACCTTTAAGTTTGCTTCTTAAGGTTATCAGAGATAATGTAGAGGGGTTCACACAAAAGTGTGGAGTTCAGATCTACTGTCTTGATACCAGCTTCCCAGCAAGGGAGCTATAGAATGATTGGGTTGAAATGGGTGCTTTTGAATCTCAAGAAGGCCCTTAAGGGAAACGTGGCTCTTAGAAAAATAGATATTGTCTAATGGGAAATACAGGTTTATGACATTGCCTGAACAGTGACTGAGTTTGATTTGAATAATTAGTAGGGAAAGATGCAAGCTAAAATGTGTTTTACCAGAAATAATTCCCTTATCTCCCTATTTCCATAGTATCTCCCCACAAGAAAGTCATAATGAACTTCAAGACCCCTCCCACGATCCAGCAGCTGGCAAAACAAAGCCTGCTGAAAGATGAAGCCTTGACAATCTATGCTCTAAAAGACATGAAAGAGGAGCTCTTCCCACCACTCTTTAAGGATGCATTTATCAGCAAACAACATAACATCCTGAGGCAGATGGTGGCAGCCTGGCCCTTCCCATGCCTTCCTGTGGGAGCTCTGATGAAGACTCCTGACTTGGAGACCTTGAAGGCTATGCTGGATGGCCTGGATTTGCTGATGAGACAAAATGTTCGACCCAGGTAAGAGACACCAAGGGAGCATGGGGATGAGAGGGAAGTGTATGGATTGAGGAAAGTATTCACAATGTGGTCCAAGTTGAATCTGAGACTTCTGATGTCACTATCTCTGAGGAGAGAAACTAAGAAAAGGGAAAGTGCTGTGTACAGCATAGCAGAGAAGAGATGCAGCAATATGCAATGAGTTTGTCCCAGCCTCTTCCCTCGAGGAATGGATTTAAGGGTCTTTGTGTTGTAGGTCCAATCTGTTTACACATTGCCTCTTCTGTCATCTGAATATTTTTCCCATTTGATCCACAGGAGGTGGAACCTACAAGTGCTTGATTTACGAGATGCCAACCATAATTTCTGGAATGCGTGGGATGGAATAGAGGATGGTGCCTGCCCTCCAGACTTTAGCCAGACAGAACTATTGAGGAATCATCCCATACAATGGGGAACACAGGCTGTGACTGTGTGGATAAACCTTTATGTGAATCCCAGGCATACAATTGAATACAATGAATATTTTTATGAGTGGGCAAAGAAGAGAAAAGATGTACAGGTGAACTGTCAGAAGGTGATGTTTTTGCCCAACCCTCACTACAACCCCTGGCATCTTCTGGAAATAGTTGAGCCAAGTTCTATCCAGGAATTGGAAGTGTATAAACACTTCAACCTGGACACTCTTGCAATGATAGCCTCTGACCTGGGCCAGATGAGAAACCTTCAAAAACTCCTTCTCAATAATGTCCACATATCTTTGGAACAGTCTGGAAATAAAGACATGGAAGACCGGTGTATAAGAATGATCATTCCCCATTTCTCCAAACTCCACAAGCTCCAGCATCTCTATTTGAATGACGTCTGCTTTGTGAATGAACATCTGGACCAAGTGCTCAGGTGAGTAAGGATAGTGAGCTTTATCCAGGGGCCAGATCAAAGCCTATGTTACATGAAATGTCAGTCCACAACTGTGGCTTCCCTGACAATCTTGGATTTACACAGATTTGACCTTGTGATACTCTACATCCTGAGTTCTCACTTCAGTAAACTCAGACTATCGGGTATGTGTCCATTATTTAGGAAAGTTCTTTGCTAGGATCCAGATGTAGCAAAAACAGATCTATGGAGGCTACAAAAGCTTAAACCACCTTCTGCCCCACGTCAGTTCTGTCCTGAGAACTGTATGAAGACTTTTAATCTGCTTCTGTCTCCCCATGAGTCTGAGGCCATCTAAGCACAGGAAGGGGCTGAGTAATGATTGAGGATCATTGGGGCTTCTGGAAACTCTGTTGACAGGACCAAGTCCATGCCATGGAGGTGGGCCTCATGCTCTCAAGTTTGTCACACATGGGAATGGTTCTAGTTCTTTCCAAGACAGTCCTACTGGGATTCACTTTTTTTTTTTAATTTTTTTTTATTCGATATAATTTATTTACATTTCACATGTGGGATTCACTTTCTGATATCATTTGTCCACTGATGTAGTATTATGCTAGTAAGTGCAGAGGGCACTGTAGACCTTCAGGCAAAAGCAGTCATGATGGTGTTGTGTGTCCTCTGCTTATAGTGACAAGACTTATTGGGTACTCTCTATCAGGGAGCACTCTAATCTTGAGTTTCATTATGAGCACATAAAGACCTTAGACATAAATAGCCTATTTTCTTGGAATCATTGCCCTCTGTGTACCTCTATTGAAGTTTAAGGAGATGATCTTCTTTGTCTCTCTTTAGGTGCTTAGAGAATCCCTTAGAGAGCCTTGCAATCACTCACTGCAAGCTGTCAGAATCAGATATGAGGTGTCTGTCCCAGTGTCCAAGAGTCTATCAGCTCAAACACCTGGATCTGAGTGGCATCGACTTTATAAATTTAAGTCATGAATTTCTAGGAAGACTTCTAAAACGACTGACAGCTACACTGCAGAAGCTAGAGTTGAAGGGCTGTATGATCACGGACTTCCAAATCGATGTCCTCCTGCCTGCTCTGAGCCAATGCACCCAGCTCACTGAGGTTGATTTTCAGATGAACTTCTTATCTAAGAACAGCCTGGAGAAGCTACTGCAGCACACTGCCAACCTGAGACAGCTGACCAAGGAAATGTACTCTGCACCCTATAGGTCTATGATGAATTAGGTAATGTCCTCCCACAAAAATTTGCACAATATTGTTCTGAGCTAATGGTCACACTCAATGTTATACGTCAGCCAAAAGAGATCTGCTTTGTGAGTAACATTTGTGCAGGTTGTGGAGGACTCTGTGTCTACAACATGGAAGCCACACTATGTTTCTGTTGGCAACGAGAGTGGTCACTTCTGGACTCTGAGAAAGGAAAGCCGGAACTCAAGTGACTCATTCCAGATAAAGCATGCGTATTTCAGCATTTTTTGGAGGTACTTGGGAATGACGATTGTTTCATTGGGTCATAGTTCAATGAGAAATACTGATCTGGAGAATGAGGGCTTAAATTCTGTCTAAGATCAACAGTACAGACCCACCTTGACACACTCACAGAGATTTGAATACGGTATTCACTGTTGGGTTTGCCCTTCACATATTCTTGTGTTCTCTTCTCTCTGTCCCTTTCTTCCCAGAATTTTCAGAATAACATGCCCCATGTTTCAAGATTATATACACTTCAGCTTCCTGAAATCCTGATCAAAACACAACAAAGATTCTCTTGGAGAGATGGCTCAAAGTTTAAGATTGCTTGGTGCTCTTCCTGGGGAGGATTGTTTTATTTTTCATTCCCATGACCACCTGTAACTCTAGCTTCAGATGATCTGTCATTTTTTGGTCTCTGGGAAGACGTGTTCATTTCTGCACATAGACATACCATAAACATGATGAAAAAGAAATAAAAATTAATATATTTTAAATAATAAAATGAGTAACATTGTGGTGGTACATACCTTTGACTCCAGTACTAGGTTGGTATAGACCGCTGACAGATATTTGAATTTTTGGCTGGCAGTGGAATTTGCTGGAAGATTTCAAGTGTTTTTGGTTGACAACTGTGGTTGCCTCTCAGGATATATACGTCCCTTGGGTTAGGGAATATATGGATTCTTGCCATGACCTCAAAGAAAAAAGACTTAAAGTACCTTTGGACACAAGGTTCCTCCACTCTTGTTTTTTTCTTTTCTTTTTCTTTTTTATTAACTTATTTTTTAAACTTATTCACTTTACATCCCACTCACTGCCACCCTCCTGGTCATCCCATCCCACAATCGTTCCCCCATTCCCTTCTCATATGAATGGGTGCCCCCACCCCATTATCTGTCCACCCTGGCATTTGAAGTCTCTTCATGGCTAGGTGCCTCCTATCCTACTGAGTTCAGATCAGGAAGCCAAGCTAGAAGAACACATCCCAATACAGGCAACACATTTTGGGGTAGCCCCCATTCCAGTTTTGGGTATCACATGAAGACAAAGCTGCACATCTGCTCATATGGGGGGGGGGCTAGGTCCAGCCTATGTATGTTCTTTGGTTGATTGTTCAGAAACTGAGAACCTCAAAGGCCCAGTTAGTTGACTCTGCCCTTCATGTGCAGTTCCTATCCCCTTCTAGGCCCATAAGCCTTCATAATTTTCTTCCATAAGAGTCTCCAAGCTCCATCCACTATTTGGCTATGGGTGTCTGTATCTGTCTGAGTCAGCTGAAAGGTAGAGGCTCTCAGAGGACGAGAAGAACTTGTCTGAAAACCTAACAGTGTATCATTAATAGTGTTAGGGACTGGTGCTTCCCATGGAATGGGTCTCAAGATGGGAAGGGTATTGGTTGACCATTCCCTCAGTCTCTGCCCCATCCCCTGTGCCTGCATTCCTTTTTGTTGTTTTTGTTTGTTTGTTTGTTTGTTTGTTTGTTTTTGAGACAGGGTTTCTCTGAATAGCCCTATCTGCCCTGGAACTCACTCTGCAGACCAGGCTGGCCTCGAACTCATAAATCTGCCTGCCTCTGCCTCCCAAGTGCTGGAATTAAAGGCGTGCACCACCACTGTCCAACACCCGCATTCCTTTTAGACAGGATACATTTTGGGTCAAATTTTTGCTGGGCAGTGGTGGTGCACACCTTTAATCCCAGCACAGGTAAGTGAGATGGATTTCATAGTTCAAGGCCAGCCTGGTCTACAGAGTAAGTTTAAGGACAGTCTATACCACACACACATACACACACACACACACACACACACAAATCCCTGTCTCATTAACCATAAAAATAAAATGGTTTTATTTCCTGGTGCTGCAGAAATGGCTCAGCAGGTAAGACTGCTCTTCCAAAGGTCCTGATTTCAAATGCCAGCAACCACATGGTGGCTCACAATGATCCACAATGAGATCTGATGCCCTCTGGTGGGGTGTTTGAGGACAACTACAGTATACTTACATATAATAAGTAAATCTTTTTAAAAACTGTTTTGTTGGTGGGTTGATGTCTCTATTGCTCCACTGGGGTTCCTGCCTGGCTACAGGAAATGCCCTCTTCAAGTTCCATCTCCCCAATGTAGTGAGTCTCAAATAAGGTCACCCCCATTGATTCTTGGGTGCCTCCATCATCTCAGAACTCTGTCTCCTCCTAGAGATGCCTCCCACCTGCTCACCCCTTTAGTTCAGTCCTCTACTCATGAGGAACATCGGCACCTATTCAGAAAGCTCTTCCCAGTCTTTCTGATCTTAAGACCTTCAGGAGAATAAATCTTCACAGCCATGTTTTCAGTATATGCTTTGATTTGTTATCATTCAGTGTATGACTTGTGTGACTCTGTGTGTGTGTTTCTCAGTGTTTGTGAGTTTGAGTATGTATGTACTTATATAAGTCATGGTTCTTTAGAGTCACAGATTTTATGGAATATCTCTATATATTAAAGGAATTTATTGTGATGACTTACATTCTGTAGTGCAACTAACCCAAAAATGGGCAGCCGTGAATGGGAACTCCAAGAATCTACTAGTTTCTCAGGCCCATGAGCTACTTGCTTGCACTAGTCTTCTGTAGAAGTAGGTTTCTATAGATGTGCTGGCAAGTAAGTACAAGCAAACAAACAAGAGTGAATCTTCCTTCTTCTAATGTCCATATGTAGGCCTCCAATAGAAGGTGTGGCCCTGATTAAAGGTGTGTGTCACCACACCTGGATCTAGGACTTACTTTGCCCAGGGCTGCCTTGAATTCAGAGACCTCTTTGCTTCAGTCTCCTGGGATTAAAGGTGTGATTTACCTTGCCTGCACCTAAGCTTTTCTTTCCCCCTCTCCCATACAGGGTTTCGCTGTGTAGCACTTGCTGTCCTGGAACTCACTCTGTAGACCAGGCTGGCCTCAAACCCAGAAATCCACCTGCCTTTGCCTCTCAAGTGCTGGGATTAAAGGTGTGTACCACCACTGCCTGGCTACCTAGACTTTACTTAATCACCATGCCTCTAAATCCAGGTCAGAAACTTCTGTCTTCCAGCCTCAAGATCTGGATCACAGGTGTTCCCTCAGAATCTTGATTGTAGTTTGTTCTAGATAAAGTGAAGTTGCCAAACTGTAATAGCCATTACAGTGCTTATGTTAGTATGTGTGTGAGTATATATGAGGTTTAAGTGTGTGTGTTATGTATGTGAGCATTTCTCTGTGTGAGTTCATGTGTATGTGTTCTTATGTGTGGTTATATGTGAGCATTTGTGTGTGTGTGTGTGTGTGTGTTTGCATGTGCATGCCTTCCTGTGTGTCAGAAAAAGACTTGAGAGGGCCAGTTTTTCTTTCCATAGGAGGTTTCAGGGATCACACTATAGGCTATGAACTTGTGTGTGGCAAAGTCTCACTCACTGAGCCATCTTAGTGTTCCACAATCAGACTTTGTTGTCTAAGTGAAGAGCAGGTGAAAACTTTTCCCAGCAAATATTTTGGATGCTCTACCCACATGTCAGTAATACTCAGTCAGTGCTCAAGGAGTATGTGATCAAGGTGTTCCTGCATTTACCACATCCCTAATATCTGTAACCTAGTAATGGCACATTTGATGTTGTCAGTTTCATTAACCTTTTGGACTAATGTGGGTGAGCATGGTGAGTGTATACAAATCTAATCTGTCACTCCTTGGGACAGTCAGTGTTTTATTAGAAGACCTGTGACTCCAACGGATCTTAAGAACCTTAAGGGTGGGGCAGTGGTGGCGCACACCTGTAATCCCAGCACTCTGGGAGGCAGAGGCAGGCAGATTTCTGAGTTCAAGGCCAGCCTGGTCTACAGAGTGAGCTCCAGGACAGCCAGTGCTATACAGAGAAACTCTGTCTCAAAAACCCAAACCCAAATCCAAAAAAAAAAAAAAGAACCTTAAGAGTCTTAGTCACAGTAGCCATCAGTCATGTAGAATGATGGATGCTGCCGTTTCTGGCTGATTTGAATGTTCTGACATCTGGTCCATATGTGATAATATATAATCTACAAAGAAATCCAGTACATTTTCAAGCAATATCCAGGAATGACTGTAGTCTAAAGTGGCACACAGAACATTAATTCCTTTTGTCTTTCCAGATAAAATATATTAACAATTGGTTTGAGTAAGTATAGAAAAATAAAAATAAAAACAAATGTTAAAATAAGGATTTGATGAGGGCAGGACTTGTGTATAAAAGGAACCTAGGACACCCAGTGCTGTTATACAGAGAAACCTTGACTTGAAAAACAAAAATTGAAAACAAAAATACATTGGATTTGAGAAGGGTATGGTTGTTTGGTATTGGAATCCAGAGTTAAGACAATGGAATCAGGTGTTCCAGAGCAACTGAAGCAAAATAGAGAGGTCCAAACAAAAGTTGATCGCATGTACCACTGTCTTAGGGAGTGTAGTGTCAAATGGCAGAAAGAAGCTTCTGGAAATAGACCACCAGCAAATCTTAGGCCATTAAGAGTTCATCTGGGAAAGGGCTTTTATGTGTGCAAGCTTGCTGAGGGGCCATACCGCAATGGTTAGAGGAGTCTCTCTAACTCCTCCTACAGGCTTGGGGAAAAGGTCCAATATGAACTGTAAGATGTAGGATGCTGACATTTTACCAACTTGACACAAAAGAGAGTCATCAGAGAGGAAGAAGCTCATTGGTGAAATGTCTTCATGAGACCCATGTATAAAGCACTTCTCAATTACTGATCAATTTGAAAGGGCCAAGTCTATTGTGGATGGTACTATCCTAACTTCTATAAGCAAGCAGGCTGTGCACGTTATGAGGAGCTAGCCAGTAAGCAACACTCCTCCATGGCCCCTGCATCAACTCCTGGTTATAGATTCCTGTCATATTTGAGTACCTGTCCTGATTTCCTTTGGTGATGAATAGTAAGTAATATGGAAGTGTAAGCCTAACAAAATCTTTCCTTTCCTACTTTGGTTTGGTGCCTAATATTTCTTCACACTAACAAAACCTCTAACTAAACAAGTTGATACCAGCATATTGGGGTACTGCTGAGATATACCTGACCATGTTTGGGGGAGAATTTTCGGTGGATTTTTTTAATATAGGGCTAGCAAAGCTATTGAGTGTTGAGAGCTCAATGGTAGGTTATTGAGGAGAATGAAAGACAAGATTAGGATGTTGAAACACTGCAGAAGACAGACAACTAGCATGTAAAGATTTAGAATAAAATATAAAGTTTCTATCAGGACTCCGTTATTTTGAATTGAGATTCTATGGTTCTAGTGAACTGAGGCAGAAGTGTTATTATCTGTGATTTAAAAGTTACCAGAACTACTAAAGTGAGTCTTTGCTTTGCTGGGATAATTGATGCTGGTCAGCTAGAGGTAAGAAATTTATGGTAAATGCCTAAAGAAATAGAAGGAGTCATAGAAAGTCTTCCAACCAAAAAAAGCACAGGATCAGATGGCTTCAGTGCAGAATTCTACCAGACCTTCAAAGAAGAGTTAACACCAATACTCTTCAAACTATTCCACAAAATAGAAACAGAAGGAACACTACCCAATTCCTTCTACGAAGCCACAATTACGCTGATACCAAAGCCACAAAATGATCCAACAAAGAAAGAGAACTTCAGACCAATTTCCCTTATGAACATCGATGCAAAAATACTCAATAAAATTCTTGCCAACCGAATCCAAGAACACATCAAAAAGATCATCCACCATGATCAAGTAGGCTTTATCCCGGGAATGCAGGGTTGGTTCAATATACGGAAATCCATCAATACAATCCACTACATAAACAAACTCAAAGAACAAAACCACATGGTCATTTCATTGGATGCTGAAAAAGCATTTGACAAAAATTCAGGATCCCTTCATGCTTAAAGTCTTGGAGAGAACAGGAATTCAAGGCCCATACCTAAACATAGTAAAAGCAATATACAGCAAACCGGTAGCCAGCATCAAACTAAATGGAGAGAAACTTGAAGCAACCCCACTGAAATCAGGGACCAGACAAGGCTGCCCCCTTTCTCCTTATCTTTTCAATATTGTACTTGAGGTACTAGCTCGGGCAATTCGACAACATAAGGAGGTCAAAGGGATGCAAATTGGAAAGGAAGAAGTCAAACTATCATTATTTGCAGACGACATGATCGTCTACCTAAGTGACCCAAAGAGCTCCACTAGAGAGCTCCTACAGCTGATAAACAACTTCAGCAAAGTGGCAGGTTATAAAATCAACTCAAGCAAATCAGTGGCCTTCCTATACTCAAAGGATAAGCAGGCTGAGAAAGAAATTAGGGAAATGACCCCCTTCACAATAGCCTCAAACAGTATAAAGTATCTTGGGGTGACTCTTACCAAACATGTGAAAGATCTGTATGACAAGAACTTCAAGACTCTGAAGAAGGAAATGGAAGAAGACCTCAAAAAATGGGAAAACCTCCCATGCTCATGGATCGGTAGAATCAATATAGTTGAAATGGCCATTTTGCCTAAAGCGCTATACAGATTCAATGCAATACCCATCAAAATCCCAACTCAATTCTTCACAGAGTTAGAAAGAGCAATTATCAAATTCATCTGGAACAACAAAAAACCCAGGATAGCTAAAACTATTCTCAGCAACAAAAGAAAATCTGGGGGAATCAGTATCCCTGACCTCAAGCAATACTACAGAGCAATAGTGTTAAAAACTGCATGGTATTGGTACAGTGACAGACAGGAGGATCAATGGAACAGGATTGAAGATCCAGAAATGAACCCACACACCTATGGCCACTTGATCCTCGACAAAGAGGCTAAAAACATCCAATGGAAAAAAGATAGCCTTTTCAACAAATGGTGCTGGTTCAACTGGAGGTCAGCATGCAGAAGAATGCGAATTGATCCATCCTTGTCTCCTTGGACTAAGCTCAAATCCAAATGGATCAAGGACCTCCACATAAAGCCAGACACTCTGAAGCTAATAGAAAAGAAACTGGGGAAGACCCTTGAGGACATCGGTACAGGGAGAAAGTTTCTGAACAGAACACCAATAGTGTATGCTCTAAGATCAAGAATTGACAAATGGGACCTCATAAAATTACAAAGTTTCTGTAAGGCAAAGGACACCATCAAGAGGACAAATCGGCAACCAACAAATTGGGAAAAGATCTTCACCAATCCTACATCAGATAGAGGGCTAATATCCAATATATATAAAGAACTCAAGAAGTTAGACTCCAGAAAACCAAACAACCCTATTAAAAAATGGGGTACAGAGTTAAACAAAGAATTCTCACCTGAAGAACTTCGGATGGCGGAGAAGCATCTTAAAAAATGCTCAACTTCATTAGTCATTAGGGAAATGCAAATCAAAACAACCCTAAGATTTCATCTTACACCAGTCAGAATGGCTAAGATTAAAAATTCAGGAGACAGCAGGTGTTGGAGAGGGTGAGGAGAAAGAGGAACACTCCTCCACTGCTGGTGGGGTTGCAAATTGGTACAACCACTCTGGAAATCAGTCTGGCGGTTCCTCCGAAAACTGGGCACCTCACTTCCAGAAGATCCTGCTATACCACTCCTGGGCATATACCCAGAGGATTCCCCACCATGTAATAAGGATACATGCTCTACTATGTTCGTAGCAGCCCTATTTATAATTGCCAGATGCTGGAAAGAACCCAGGTATCCCTCAACAGAAGAGTGGATGCAAAAAATGTGGTATATCTACACAATGGAGTACTTTTCAGCCATTAGAAACAATGAATTCATGAAATTCTTAGGCAAATGGATGGAGCTAGAGAACATCATACTAAGTGAGGTAACCCAGACTCAAAAGGTGAATCATGGTATGCACTCACTAATAAGTGGTTATTAACCTAGAAAACTGGAATACCCAAAACATAATCCACACATCAAATGAGATACAAGAAGAAAGGAGGAGTGGTCCCTGGTTCTGGAAAGACTCAGTGAAACAGTATTCGGCAAAACCAGAACGGGGAACTGGGAAGGGGTGGGAGGGAGGACAGGGGAAGAGAAGGGGGCTTATGGGACTTTCGGGGAGTGGGGGCGGGGCTAGAAAAGGGGAAATCATTTGAAATGTAAATAAATTATATCGAATAAAAAAAATTAAAAAAATATCTTTTTTTAAATCCATAGGATTTAGAATGAAACTATAACACATTCTAGACCATACCTGTTGTGTAGACTATTTGTCCAGCTTGAGGTTTTGACTAAACTGCACAAGGAATCCATGTTTGGTACAGAAAGAGATGCAAAAGAGAAAACTGAAAAGCTAAAGTAAACTTAAATTCCCCCACCAAAATTCACTTTAATATTTTATTATTGATTCTACTTGTTTTCCTAATGCTTTTATATACATATAAAAAACAGAAGTGGATAGAAAAAAGGTCACATGAAAACATACATTCCCTTTAAAAAGGGAAGAGGGATTATGGGACTTTCAGGGAGGGGGGATCCAGGAAAGGGGAAATCATTTGCAATGTAAATAAAGAATATATTGAATAAAAAAAAGCCCAGGACCAGATGGGTTTAGTGGGGAAGGAGAGCTTCAGAACAATTGATGCAAGAATACTGAACAAAATCCTGGCCCAGTGCAGACTGCCCTGCCCATTGCATGGGAGAAGGACAGTGCCATTATGGTGGAATCTGCCTGCCTTGGTGTGCGGGCTCCTGAGTGAGGAGGCCAAAATAAAACACAAATGAGTTCTAGCAAAACTTTTTACAGTCTATTTTCCACTGAATAATATGACCTCAATTTCCTCTGGCTGAATTACTGTCAAAACTACAATCTTCCAGGTCCTATGAGAACAAACAATTAAACACCGTGTACAGCTTTCTATTAGTTTTGCTATCTCAGTTTTTCATATTTTCCACATTCCTCCAAAAGAGAGTATAGATTCTGTCCATCAGAAAAATCACATTTTGCTACCATTTAAGGTTGTTTTTGTTGTTGTTCTAACTTGCTACTCTGCTACTATGATAGAATCCTTTCAGCAAAAGCATCTCAGGGAATAAATGGTTGTTGTGCATGTTTCTGTGAGATCCAAGTCCATCATTCTGAGAGCTTAGAATAGAAACTGAAGGTCGAAAATGAAGCTATAAAACTGAAGGATAAACACTCTTTCCTGGCTTGCGCTATTGCTTGGTCACTGTCCCATGCCCAGGCCCACTTCCTTAGCAATATATCACCACCCTAGGTGGAAGAACCTTCCCACAACAATCATCAATATAATCTCTCACAGATATAACAACCAGCCATTCTGATGAGAGTACACACTCAACTGAGGCTCCATCAGATGACTGCAGCTCTGAAATGTTGAGAAGTGAACACAATTAGGACACTGAGAAAATAATGAGTGAGGAAGTTGTAAGAACACAAAACCAGTGATCTAGCCAAATCTATTACAGGAGCCCCTGCTACCGCAGGAGGGAGTTGGACTTGGGGCGAGACAGAACAAAATGGGAACTGTACCTTGTTCATGGCAGGAAAGGATACACTAGAATGGGGAGTTCAGAGGCTGTGCTGCCCTAGGATTTGGCATATTTAACCCCGTGATCTCAAGACAGTGTGACCAGAGATGTGGCTAAAACAGCTGGAAGGTGATGGAAAAAGCAGATTCCCCCACAGACATGGAAGTAAGATTGCTATCCCAAGGAAGATATGCTGACTTTGCTGGAATGGATGAAGAACAACATTCCATCTACTGACAGTTCCAAGTTCAAAACTACAGAGTCACATATGGGAACAGTGTTGATCAGGAGAGTGGAATATAAAGTCTTTGTCCTTTCCACCCTGCAAAACAGGGTAGGGAGAGCCTGATTTCACCCTGGATGCTGACTTGAGCTTTCTGTCATGGGTTATATAGAGTGGATCTAGCTGTTAAATGAGAGCCTGGGTCTAAACTAAGCCTGAGTCTAGAGGTGCTGAAAAATTACTTTAGCAACAGAAAGACTGAGGAATTTCAATAAGGTTCAGCAACTTAATATTTTCAAAATTGCATGTCCGGCATTATCTGAAGGAACTAAACTATGGGGCAAAACCATCTGATAACCATGATGGGTTGGCTATATTTCTTTTTTTTTTCTGTATGATATCTTAGTTACCTATGTGTAGTTTAACCCTACTATTTTTATCTTGACTGGATGTTGACAAGTAAGGTTTGTCATGAGATGTTTACTCAAGTGGACTTAGTGCACTTTCAAAAACAAAATAGTTTGGACTTTACAAACTCATCTCTGTGCTGAGACATTCCTATTGGCAGATCCTCCCTGTTGAATCACAGGCCCTGACTGCCAGTAGACTAGTTACTCTGTAGAAAGATCAACCCCACTCTCTATTACAGTAGATTCAAGTCTCATCTGCCCTTAGCATTGTCCCAGAATAGTAGATGAAGATTCCTCTCCCCTTGTGCATGCCTCCTTGTTGATACAACAATCCCCACCTGCCTTTCTTTTCTCCCTCATTTCCTTGTCACAGTCCCCACAAAGGCAAAAACTTCCTGCTTAACAACATCAATGTGTGCCAGAAGACAAGGAAGGGAGTTCACAGAGTACCATACGATCTCTTATCACAGACCAAATTTTCACAGTTGCCTCTACCACAGGACTGTAACACAAGAAGTATCTTAACCTTTCTCCTGAGTATGTCTCCTTGTGGATTACTAATATCATCTCTTACTGGCCTCTTCTTCCTCCAGCTTTCAACACTAGCAAGCATTCCCCCTTGAACATACCCAACAAAGAGGTCTTTAAAAGAGGAAACACTCAGCCAACACTCTGCAAATCCACACATCAAACAGTAACCCAGAAACAAAACTAGCACCCAGACAAGACAAACTGAGAAACTGGTACCATGACCAATAATCACATCAAACACAGAGGTCTAGACTGCTTTGTTTCCAGATTCTGGCTATTACAAACAAGGCTGCTAAGAACATAGAGGAACAAGTGTCCTTGGAGTATGGTGGGGCATCTTCTATGTATATGACCAGGAATGGTAAAGCTGACTCATCAAGTGTTTCCAACTTTCTGAGGAACAGTCAGATTGATTTCCAGAGTGGTTGCATCAGTTTTCAATCCCACCAGAAATGGAGAAGCGTTCTATTTCCCGACAACCTCACAAGCATGTGTAGTCACTGTAGTTTTTTATCTTAGCCACTCAGATTGTTGTAAGGTAAAATCTGAAGATCATGGTTATTTGCATTTCACTGAAGACTAAGGACTTTAAACCTTTCTTTAAGTGCTTCTTGGTCATTGAAGACTTTTGTAACTTTGTATTAGGGGAAGGGTTGAAGAAGCTGAAGAGGAGGGAGACCCCATAGTAATTCTATAAGTCTCAAATAACCTGGAATCCTGGAAGTTCCCAGAGACTAAGTTGCCAATCTTGGCAGCATACACAAGCTCCTCCAGAGTCCCAGTACATATACAGCAGAGTTCCACTGGTCTAGCTTCAGTGGGAAAGAATTGAGACCCTTGATAAGGGGAATTCCTAAGGGTTTAGCGGGTAGCAACTTCTTAGAGGAAAGCTGGAGTAGAAAATGGATGAGGAACTGGATGAGGGAGCAGTGGATGAAATGTAACTTAAGAAAAGATTGCCAGGCCTTAAACTCACAAAGATTCTCCTTCCTTATTCTCCTGAGGGCTGCTTAACTAGAATATCCAAGTGTGTTCTCAATTACATCTGATTATTAACTGGGTCTTAGTAGTTTCTGTTGAGAATTTTTAAAAGATATTTATTGTTATATATAAGTATACTATAGCTGTCTTCAGACACTCCAGAAGAGGGCATCAAATATCATTTTGGATAGTTGTGAGCCACCATGTGGTTGCTCGGATTTGAACTCAGTACCTTTGGAAGATCAGTCAGTGCTCTTAACTGCTGAGCCATCTCTCCAGCCCTCTGTGGGGATTTTTAATTTTATTTAGTTTTGTTCTTCTTTCTTGAGACAGTCTCACTAAAAATGTCAGGCTGACCTTGAATTCTAGGCCCTCTACACTGGAGTGTCAGATGTGAGTTACTCAAAGTGCCTTGAGTGATGATCTTTATGTCACTTTAAGCCTGGAATTCTTTGGTGTGCTTTTAATCCCAGCAACAGGAAGGCAGAGGAAAGCTGTGAGTGTCAAAATAGTCAGATATTCTATGCATCTTTTAAAAGGGCAAAACAAGTCTGGAGAAATGGCTCAATTGTTAAGAACACTCAGTGTTCTCCCAGAGGTACTGTGTTCAATTCCCAGAAACTACATGATGGCTCACAACCACCTATAATGGGATTTGATTCCATTTTCAGGGGTGTTTGAGGACAGGGACAATACACTCATATATATTAAATAAATTGATAGATATACAACTAGATAACTAATGTAAAACTAGCAAACATATAATACCAAAAAAGAAATGGTATTTGCATCTCCTCATTGATAAGTAATCTCTTATTTTAATGGAACTCAAAATGTCCTCAAACTTGAAGGAAGAAACCTGTATATACACATACGTGCATATATGTGTGTGTATATAGAGTATAGTTCTGTGTATATGTTTATGTACATTTCATCTTAATGGACATTACATCACAACCACAGTCTCCCTCCCTCGTCTCTTCTCATACCAACACCTGACTGCAACAGTAAGGCAGAGGGTGGATAGTATATAAGTTTAATGGCAGCCTAATTTATATAGCAAGTTCTAAACAGCTATAGATATGCTCTTTTGTCTCAAAGAAGCAAAACAAAGCACACCAATTAACAAACAAACCCAAGCAAAATATTTCTATCAATTGATACATGGTATATTCTTTTAATGAACCCAGGATGTATTCAAAATTTCAGGAAGAAGCCAGCCTTTCTTAATTAACTATTCAATAAAAAATTGAATATAACTTACAATGTAAACTTCAGGTCCTTTTTCTTACATTTTTTTGGTTTTCATTTTGTTTCTGCATGTCTCAGGCTAGCTGTTCTGCTGCTGTAGAAGTAACCGATTAAGTATGACATTGAGCTAGTGTTGTTCTGTTTTTGGCATGTGAATTATGATCTGTACCTCATAATCTCTTCTTTCTGGTTGCTTTGTAAGGGGTTACAGACCATGCCAATGGCTACTGAAGGATTACTAACTTTAGTGTTTCTTTCCTACTCCACCTCTGTAGTTTGTGGACCTCAAGCTTGGAACTTTACCAACACCTTTTCTTTTCTCTTTTTTTCTTTGATATATTCTTTATTTACATTTCAAATGATTTCCCCTTTCTTAGATCCCCCCTCCCCAAAAGTCCCAAAAGCCTTCTTCCATCCCCCTGTTCCCCAATCCACCCCTTTCCACTTCCCTGTCCTGGTACTCCCCTACACTGCTGCACTGAGCCTTTCCAGGACCATTGAACGCTCCTTCCTTCTTCTTGAGCATAATTTGATATGTGAATTGTGTCTTGGGTATTCCAAGCTTCTAGGGTAATATCTGCTTATCAGTGAGTGCATACCATGAGTGTTCCTTTGAGACTGGGTTACCTCAATTAGGATGATGTTCTGCCATTAATTTGTCTAAGAATTTCATGAATTCCTTATTTCTAATGGCTGAATAGTACTCCATTGTGTAGTTATACCACATTTTCTGTATGTATTCCTCCATTGAGGGACATCTGGGTTCTTTCCAGCTTCTGGCTATTATAAATAGGGCTGCTATGAACACAGTGAATCATGTATCCTTATTACATTCTGGGGAATCCTCTGGGTATAGGCCCAGGAATGGTATAGTGGGGTCCTCTGGTATTATCATTCCCAGTTTTCTGAGGAACTGCCAGACTGATTTCCAAAGTGGTAGTACCAGCTTACAACCACACCAGCAGTGGAGGAGTGTTCCTCTTTCTCCACATACTCGCCAGCACCTGTTTTCTCTTGAGTTTTTGATCTTAGCCATTCTGACTGGTGTGAGGTGAAGTATCAGGATTGTTTTGATTTGTATTTCCCTGATGACTAAGGATCCAACACCTTTTCACAAGTCCTGTATGGGCCATGATCAAAGATTGATGTCAGTAATTAATGATGGGAATTACAAAGATGCTGGAACTCATTCCATGCAATGTATCTGGATAAATGGAAATTATGGAGAATTTGGAATTTGATTTTC
Organism: Apodemus sylvaticus; assembly: GCF_947179515.1. Taxonomy (NCBI): domain Eukaryota; kingdom Metazoa; phylum Chordata; class Mammalia; order Rodentia; family Muridae; genus Apodemus; species Apodemus sylvaticus. The sequence continues at coordinate 158,005,366 of NC_067474.1, forward strand.
TTTGTTTTCTTCGAGGGCCTAGAGAGCTAAGCATAGTCTATTTATAATCCAACTCTTGACTGAGGATTAAAAGTTCCTTTTGGTCCCTTCCCAGAAGGATGTATGTTCCCCAGCTGTGGCTGCAGTTGGATGTAGCCATTGGGAACTAGAATACTTTGGAGACACTTCACACTACCAGAGATAATTATGGCTTTAAAACCAGCACAGGCCGGATCAAGCATTTTTGGATTAGACATGCTATGTTGACACAGGCTGAGCAATAATGGAACACATATGTACTTTAGAGCACTTTGGAGACAGAGGCAGGCAATTAATTCTCTGTGAAGTACAGGCCACTGTGGACTATACAGCAAGTTTCAGGACAGTCAAGGATATAGCAAGTTCTGTAAAGACATTATCTAAACAAACAGACAAACAAAAACAAAAACAAAAACAAAACAACTGAGTGTGCTCAAATTGGTAATCTGAATTCTGTAAACTCAGCTCTAGTGATCTCGCCCCCACACCACACAGTGTTGGCAGAAAGGCTTCCTAAGTTTATTGTCATTAATGGTATATTTTCCCCCTGCTCCCATAGGATGACAATTTAGAAAAAGACACAATGAATGTCTACTCCCCACCCACCCTGGTGAAACTGACAAGACAGAGGCTACTGAGTGAGGAGGCCTTGGACGTTTCTTCTCTCAAGGATCTGCCCAATAGGCTGTTCCCAGTGACACTTGAGGAGGCCTTCATTAATGGTCATACAAAGATCTTAACCACCATGATACCTGTGTGGCCCATCCCATACCTTTCTGTAGGAATGTTGATAAAGACCCTCTGCCTAGACACTTTGCAGGTTGTTCTTGAGGGGCTAGATATACTGATTTCAAAAACAGTTCGCTCCAGGTAGGCAGGATCACCTGGGGTTGAAGAAAGTTTCTCTGAGTACTGAGAATGAGCAATTAGGGACAGAGGATATTTGGCCAACTGTGGATGAGAGGCTTCTGATTTTCAAGTTTTTCTTTACGCCATTGTCAGGAAAGTTCTTTACTGGGAGAAGAGGCTTAGAGTGGTGTAGAGCCTTGGGCTCAGGCTATCTGGAAAAATAATGGCTAATATAGGAGATAGAAAATGTAGAAAAATCCAGTGAGGAATGGTCCTTTTCCTGAATCCCTAAAAGTTTAATGTGAAATGAGGTTGGACTGGAATTAAGGGAAGTAGGACAGGGCTAAAGATGCCCTTTTTGCAAAGAATGCTATTCATTTTCTCAGCATGAGGCTCTGGGTTTGATTCTAGGCAGAGAAATAAAACATTGTGGTAGAAAAAGCTGAAGTGTGAGATGTGGAAGGGAATCAAACTGTAAGATGTGTTGTCCTTTACCTTCTAAAAATTATACTCATTTCTCCCTCATTTTCTAGATAAAAATTCAGAGATATGAATTGGAGGGATAGAGACTACTATTTCTGTGGGATATGGGCTGGATTCCCATGAAGGTGAAGGCATATAAGAGTTCATAAAACAGAAACAGGCATTGGAAAACAGTCCTGACTGTGGGATGAAGAAAGAATTGAGATGGGAAGGGGGGAACCTGGAAAGGGAAAATCATTTGGAATGTAAACAAAAAAAATATAGAAAATAATAAAAAAAAAGAGAGAGAGAAGTGTGGGTGACATCTCAACTGCAACTCATGGAGCGCAGCCTTGATGAATGTGCCACATACTTGTTGCAGTGGCCCAGCAGAGAAAAGATTCCATTCATTTATGCTGTAGAACGCTGAAAATTCAGGACTTAACCAAAGCCACAATCATAGAAATCTTCAAAATTGTACATGCAGACTATCCAAGATCAGGAGCTATGCTGTCTTTGCCTAGAAGATTTGGCTTTTCTTTTTATTCGATATATTTTTTATTTATTTTTCAAATGACTTCCCCTTTTCAGGCTCCCCACTCCCCGAAAGTCCCATAAGCCCTCTTCCCTCCCCCTGTTCCCCCACCCACCCCTTCCCATTTCCGTGTTCTGGTATTGCCCTATACTGCTACACTGAGTCTTTCCATAACCAGGGGCCACTCCTCTGTTCTTCTTGGACATCATTTGATGTGTGGATTATGTTTTGGGTATTCCAATTTTCCAGGCTAATATGCACTTATTAGTGAGTGCATACCATTATTGATCTTTTGAGACTGGGTTATCTCACTTAGTATGACGTTCTCCAGCTCTATCCATTTGTCTAAGAATTTCATGAATTCATTGTTTCTAATGGCTGAATAGTACTCCATTGTGAATATATACAACATTTTTTGAATCTGTTCTTCTGTTGAGGGATACCTGAGTTCTTTCCAGCTTCTGGCTATTATAAATAGGGTTGCTATGAACATAGTGGAGGATTTGGCTTTTCTTAACACCTACCTGAAAGAGATGAACAATCCTCTCTCATTCAGTCTAGATGAAATCAAAGGTACCATCAGTATGGGTTGTACTGAAAAGATTGATGAGGAGGAAGTAATCACAGTGATTTCTCTACTTCCCACACTCCACCATCTTCTCTGGGAACTCTATGTATATGATGTCCCTTTTTTAAAGGGCAACCTGAAAGAATTCTTCAGGTAAGGAAAGATTGAGAGTGTACAGAGAAGTCGACAAGAGAAAACAGACCTCTTTTCATTGCTGTTCTCTTTCCTTGTCTTTTGTTTTGTTTTGTTTTGTTTTGTTTTGTTTTGTTTTGTTTTGTTTTGCAAGCTGGGGAGTCCATGTCAGACTGGACACCATAAATCTAGCAAAGTTAAAGACATAGCCTATCTGAGGAGATGAGCTATATGATAAGATAAATATGACCAGGCATAAGCATTGCTCTTTTTGTTCATGTTTTGAGTCAAGAAATTGGTTGAGTAGATGAGTAATATGCAACACTGGGTTTCATGATGAAGACAGGATCATGGACCTTGCAGGAACAAAACCTCTGAGAACTCTTAAAAATAGCACTAGGAAGTTATTGAATTTTATTTGAGATAGATAGGCCTTCCTATATGCACCAAGTTGGCCTGATATAACCATTGGTGTGGTTTCCTGCAATATCCTGAATCATGTTGCTATTTACTAGCATGATATAGGTTGTGTGAGCAGACAAATGAAGGCCATGTCTTGGGTTGTGGTTGACCTCACTATATAGTCAGAATGAGTTTGGGAGAAAGTCTTCTGCTTACCGGCCAATCATATCAACCCTCTTCAATACTATTTGCCAGAAATCAATCATTTCTTCTCTCCCCGAGTGCCTAAAGAAGCCCTTGGAGACACTTTGCATCACAAGATGTTACCTCTCACAATCAGACTTGGATTACCTGCCCTATTGCCTGAATATATTTGAGCTCAAATGTCTGAATCTTATTGATAAAACTTTGTCATTTACTCCTTGAACCTCTTGTGTGTCTCCTAGAGAGAGGTAGATATACCCTGGAATACCTGCATTTGAAGTCGTGTGGAATGGGAGAACATCAGATTGATGTCTGCTGCCTGCCCTAAGGCAATGTTCCCATCTCACAGAAATCAATTTCTACGATAATGAACTTTCTGTGCTTTTACTGAACAAAAGTTCTACACCACACAGCCAAGCTTAGGCAACTAATGGATGAACTGTACCCTCTGGAGTGCTATGATATCAGGGATGTAATACTATCAGACAGATTAGAAAATTTTTGACCTGCACTCCTGGATATACTCAGGGCCAAAAGAAAGCCCAAAAAGGTCACTTTTGCCTTCACAAACTGATGCTCTAAGTGTGGTGGGTCCTATATTTATGATCTGGATACCCAATGTTGCTTTTTTGAAAAGAACCTACGTGGTTGATTGTTGAACAGACAAATTGAGTCTTAGCATTGGGGATCGATGAAATCCTAAACGAAAATCCTTTTCTGAAAGGAGCATGAAAATGTCAATTACCTAAAAGTCTGAGACACAGAGGAAATACAAGATTGTCCTCACAGCTTGTGAGTGAGTTTTTCATCTGCCAAAGGTTTCAAGTACTCTTTTCTCCTCTAGGATTTTTATAGTTTGAGTGTGTTACAATAAAAGTATCCTTCCATAAAGACATTGTTCCCCTCTGTTGACTGCACACAATACAGGTGTTGACTTACTGAGGTACTGGTATGTCTCTATCAGAGCACAGAGCCTAATGATTCCCAGCATTTCTGTATCTGTGTCCAGTTTCTTCATTCCTCATCACCATAATTAGGTCAATCTCAGATTTGTGCAGTTCCTTTCATCTCAGTAACTGGTCTAATAAATGGGATCTAAAGCACAGGGCTCCACAAAGGCCTCAATGTTTGGGAAACAAATTTGTATGTAGTACATTCAGATCAGAAAAACTGAGTTAGATATGGAGAACAAAGGGATGAGGGGACAGGTTTTTTCAGCAGTCAAGAATATAAGGGGCTAGTGAATACCAAGGCAGACACATTTCTGGAACTATGTCCTTGTATTTAACCTTTGCTGGAAGACATGGTTTATAACATATGAATACTTAGAGAGCTGATATCAAAATGAGAAGAGCATGATGTGACCTTAATCTATTTACTTCTTCATACTTCCAAAACAGATTTATTTTGACTAAGAAGATTTTCACTTAGAGAAATATATCCTAACACCATCCCCTGGTTCCCTGTGATAGGTCTTCATGGGGCGTGGGGTCTCCCAACATTCATGTGTAGAGCAGACTTTTTGTGATATTGAAGTGATTTACAGCAGGCTGAGGAGAAGAGGATTTCTCTATGGAGCTTATCACTATCTCCTTACTCACTTAATTTCATCTCTTTAACATCCAGGCAGGTGACTGTGTCTGGACCTAATTCCATGGAGCTCTGCCTCATATTCTTCTTGTGGGTCTTAGTTTCCTTTCTGGGATATTTGGAGAGCTGATGTTAAATATCATATGTGCACATGATGATGTCATAATGTGCACATCCATGACAGGCTATTTTCTCTTAAAAAGTGTACTATGGTGTTCTTTTTCAGATTCTGTGAATAACCTGAGACAATTTAAAATCATGAGTTTACTGAAGGTAAGACCATAGAGAATGAACAATGCTTTTTCCTTGAGTCAGGAATGAACAATTATGTATTTATAATCAGAATCAAAGATACCCTCAGACCAAGTTCTCAGCACAAAGGAGATCTATTTGCCTCAGAGGCACAAAGGAAAAGTGACATGAGACAATAGGAAATAGGAGACAAAGCAAAAGGGAAAGAGAACAAGGGAGAAGGTATAGGAGTATTCATCCTTGGGGGACCAGCAGGATCATGGACTACCTCTGGATAAAAAGAGACAGAATACCTAGGCTATCGGGCAAAGGCATGTTATAGAGGTAAAATTCAAGCCTTGTGTGAGAATAAGGTATTTAATTTCAATTGTGGTGGATAATTTCATAAACCAAAAGAGACTTTTGATTGCTAAACATGAAAGCTCAGGCTTGGTAGTCATTCTCAAGAAGAGGACTATCCAAATAAAGGAAGGGACCTTGGGACTACCTTTAGAAATGTAATCAAATGCTTCAGCAAGGCACAAGGATGTGGAGAAAGGACCAGTGCTGTCAGAACCACGTTTGCTGTTGTCAGGCTGGCAACAGCCCCATCAATGAAGCAGGAGTGTTTGTTAGAGTAGGAATTTCAAATTAATCTACAGATCAAGACCATGCATCAAAATAAAAAAGAAAAACCAAAAAATCTTCCCCCCAAACAAAGAACATCTATAGCACCTCACTCAATTTACTAATGAGTAAATTAACTAAATAAGAATCTGCTATACTGTATTATCCCCAGCTTAAGATCTCTGGGGGTGCAAACCACCAGGGATCTGCCTGTGCCCAGGACCTGAGCACATAGGCGGTTCATCTGCCAGCCAGCCGGTCGTGGGTCCTGTGTCCTGTGTGGAGAGCAGCAGAGGGAGAGACTCGCTGTGGCCATATTCCCTGCCTGCTGGAGTAGAAAAGCATCATTAGCAGGTCAATCATGGGGCCTGTGTCCTACGAGGAGAGCAGCAGAGGGAGCAACTCCTCATGGCCACCTTTGTGGCCTGCCTGGGCAGAAAACATCACTAGGTACTGTATTACCCTAAGCTTAAGATCTCTGGGGGTACAAACCGCCAGGGGTGTGCCTGTGCCCAGGACCTGAGAATATTGGCAGTTCATCTGCCAGCCAGTCGTGGGGCCTGTGTCCTACATGAGAATCAACAGAGGGAGTAACATCCCTGCACCCCCCACCACCACCATCTTTGCTCCATGAGAGAGCAGTCCAGGAACACCTGGTTCAACTTGACAACCCAAGTATAACATTGCTTGAGGCAAGACTGAGCAGGGCTCCAAAGGCACAAAAGAGGAAGACAGCATATCAGCAATCTGTGCCAGAGGAAACCCAGTCATCCAGTGTCATGGAAATAGCCTTAAAGGTCCACAGTAGGTTGAGGCACCAGCCAGTGACAATAAGACCAGCTAAAACCAGTAAGAACTAAATGGCTAAAGGCAAACGTAGGAATGCGACTAACATAAACCAAGGCATTATGGCAGCATCTGAACCTAATTCTCCAACAACAGCAAGTCCCAGATACCACAACACACGAGAAAAACAAGAGTTGGATTTAAACTCACTGGTAAGGATGCTGTTAGAGGAACACATGAAGGACATAAATAAATCTCTTAAAGAAATTCAGGAGAGGACTCTTGGCAGCAGCGGCGGCGGCAGCAGCAGCAGCAGCAGCAGCAGCAGCTGATACAGTGGAATGGCTATTAGCAGTGGAACCAAGGTGACAGGGTCCAAGCAGGCCTTGTGCCCGCTACCACTGACCTTCACTGGCCAGCCTGGCTGCAAGCAGTGGCAGATTTACAGCACGTTTCACCCCACAAAAGCTACATCAGAACTACCTCCTGCCAGTCAGTTATGAGAGTCTCTCCGCCATCTTGGATCTCAGGCGCCAGAGAAATCAGACAGACTGGGGTACACAAATATAACCCAAGGCCAACACCGCGAGGGTCTAATCCCGACGGGCGTTGGCCTGCACCATGCCCAGGGCTCTTCGGGGGGGGGGGCATCGGTGTGTAAATCCAGCCAGGAGGTTGTTTGCCCAGCCCGGTGAGCAGCGCCATTTTGACTATGGGATGCCAGAGAGTTCTAGCAGGCAAAGTAGGCTAAGAGTCATAGTCCGAGACTAACATAGCAGGGGTCTAAGAGAGACAGGCCTTGGACTGACCCCAGGCCCTGGGCTGCTTGGTGGGTCATCTGTGTGCCAGCCCGGCCAGGAGGTTGTTAGCCTAGCAGACTATCCCAGCACTCTCAGAGAGCCTGCACTCTCTTGTCACATAAGCAAAACCCCAAATGTACTAAACAAAGAAAGAATATTAAAGGCAGCAAGAGAAAAAAGGCCAAGTAATATATAAAGGAAGACCTATCAGAATCACACCAGACTTCTCACCAGAGACCATGAAAGCTAGAAGATCCTGGGCAGATCTCATGCAGACTCTAAGAGAAAACAAATGTCAGCCAAGACTACCATACCCAGCAAAACTCTCAATCACAATAGATGGAGAAACCAAGATATTCCATGACAAAACCAAATTTACACAATATCTTTTTACAAATCCAGCTCTACAAAGAATAATAGGAGGAAAACCCCAATACAAGGAGGGAAACAACACCCTGGAAAAGGCAAGATAGTTACCTTCTTTCATCAAACCCAAAAGAAGATAACCACTCAAATATAAAAATAACATTGAAAATGACAGGAAGTAATTATCACTATTCCTTAATATCTCTTAACGTCAATGGACTCAACTCCTCAATAAAAAGACATAGACTAACTAACAGACTGGATAATGAAAAAGGACCCTACATTTTGCTGCATACAAGAAACACACCTCAATGTCAAAGACAAAAACGACCTTAAAGTAAAGGGCTGGAAGACAATTTTAGAAGCCAATGGTCTCGGGAAATGAACCAGAGTAGCGGTTCTAATATCAGATAAAATTGACTTTCAACCTAAAGTCATCAAAAGAAATACAGAAGAACACATCTTGCTGGTCAAAGGAAAAATCCACCAAGAAGAACTTTCAATTCTGAACATCTATGCTCCAAATGCAAGGGCACCCTCATTAGTAAAAGAAACTTTACTAAAGCTCAAAGGACACATTGCACCTAACACAATAATTGTGGGTGACTTCAACACTCCACTCTCCTCAATGGACCGATCAGGAAACAGAAACTAAACAGGGACACAATAAAACTAATTGAAGCTTTGGACCAATTGGACTTGATTGATATTTATAGAACATTTCACCCTAAAACAGAAGAATATACCTTTTTCTCAGCACCTCGTGGTACATCATGGCCAAAATAGACCATATAATTGGTCACAAGACAGACCTCAACAAATATAAAAAGATCGAACTAATCCCATGCCTCCTATCAGATCCCTATGGAGTAAGAGTGGTCTTCAATGGCAAGAAAAACAGCAGAAAGCTCACACACACATGGAGGCTGAACAATTCTCTACTCAATGACACCTTGGCCAAAGAAGAAAGAAAGAAAGAAATCAGAGACTTTTTAGAATTTATTGAAAATGAAGGCACAACATACCCAAAACTTTGGGACACAATGAAAGCAGTGATAAGAGGAAAACTCATAGCCCTGAGTGCCTCCAAAAAGAAAATGGAGAGTGCATACACTAGCAGCTTAATGACACACCTGAAAGCCCTGGAACAAAAAGAAGCCAATTCACCCAGGAGGAGCAGAGGGCAGGAAATCATCAAACTCAGGGCTGAAATCAGTCAAGTGGAAACAAAGAGAACCATACAAAGAATCAACGAATCCAGGAGCTGGGTTTTTGAGAAAATCAAAAAGATAGATAAACCCTTAGACAGAATGACCAAGGGGCAGAGAGAAAGTATCCAAATTAATAAAATTAGAAATGAAAAGGGGGATATAACAACGGAAACTGAGGAAATTCAAAAAATCATCAGATCCTACTACAAAAGACTATACTCAACACAACTGGAGAATCTGGAGGAAATGGACAATTTCCTAGACAGATACCAAATACCAAAATTAAATCAGGACCAAATAGATCATCTAAACAGTTTCATAACCCCTAAAGAAATAGAAGGGGGCATAGAAAGCCTTCCAACCAAAAAAAGCACAGGACCAGATGGCTTCAGTGCAGAATTCTATCAGACCTTCAAAGAAGACCTAACACCAATACTCTTCAAACTATTCCACAAAATAGAAACAGAAGGAACACGACCCAATTCCTTTTATGAAGCCACAATTACGCTGATACCAAAACCACACAAAGATCCAACAAAGAAAGAGAACTTCAGACCCATTTCCCTTATGAACATCGATGCAAAAATACTCAATAAAATTCTTGCCAACCGAATCCAAGAACACATAAAAATGATTATCCACCATTATCAAGTAGGCTTTATCACAGGGATGCAGGGTTGGGTCAATATATGGAAATCCATCAATGAAATCCACTACATAAACAAATTCAAAGAAAAAAACTACATGGTCATTTCATTGGATGCTGAAAAGGCATTTGACAAAATTCAGCATCCTTTCATGCTTAAAGTCTTGGAAAGAACAGGAATTCAAGGCCCATACCTAAACATAGTCAAAGCAATATACAGCAAATGAGTAGCCAGCATCAAATTAAATGGAGAGAAACTTGAAGCAATCCCACTAAAATCAGGGACTAGACAGGGCTGCCGCCTTTCTCCTTATCTTTTCAATATTGTACTTGAGGTACTAGCTCGGGCAATCAGACAACATAAGGACGTCAAAGGGATACAGATTGGAAAGAAAGCAGTCAAACTATCATTATTTGCAGATGGCATGATAGTCTACCTAAGTGACCCAAAAAACCCCACTAGAGAAATCCTACAGCTGATAAACAACTTCAGCAAATTGATAGGTTATAAAATCAACTTAAGCAAATCAGTAGCCTTCCTATACTCAAAAGATAAGCAGGCTGAGAAAGAAATTAGGGAAATGACACCCTTCACAATTGCCACAAACAGTATAAAGTACCATGGGGTGACTATTACCAAACATGTAAAAGATCTGTATGACAAGAACTTCAAGACTCTGAAAGAGGAAATGGAAGAAGACCTCAAAAAATGGAAAACCTCCCATGCTCATGGATCGGCAGCATTAATATAGTTAAAATGGCCATTTTGCCAAAAGCAATATACAGATTCAACACAATACCCATCAAAATCCCAACTCAATTCTTCATAGAATTAGAAAGAGCAATTCTCAAATTCATCTGGAATAACAAAAAAACCCAGGATAGCTAAAACTATTCTCAACAACAAAAGAAATTCTAGGCGAATCAGTATTCCTGACCTCAAGCAATACTACAGAGCAATAGTGTTAAAAATTGCATTGTATTGCTACAGTGACAGGCAGGTGGACCAATGGAACAGGATTGAAGATCCAGAAATGAACTCACACACCTATGGCCAGTTGATCCTCGGCAAAGGGGCTGAAAACATCCAATGGAAAAAAGATAGCCTTTACGACTAATGATGCTCATTCAACTGGAGGTCAGTATACAGAAGAATGTGAATTGATCCATTCTTGTCTCCTTGTACTAAGCTCAACTCCAAATGGATCAAGGACCTCCACATAAAGCCAGACACTCTGAAGCTAATAGAAAAGAAACTGGGGAAGACCCTTGAGGACATCGGTACAGGGGGAAAGTTCCTGAACAGAACACCAATAGTGTATGCTCTAAGAGCAAGAATTGACAAATGGGACCTCATAAAATTACAAAGTTTCTGTAAAGCAAAGGACACCATCAAAAGGACAAATCAGCAACCAACAAATTGAGAAAAGATCTTCACCAACCCTACATCAGATAGAGGGCTATATCCAATATATACAAAGAATTCAAGAAGTTAGACCCCCTAAAACCAAATAACCCTATTAAAAATGGGGTACAGAGTTAAACAAAGAATTCTCACCTGAAGAATTTCGGATGGTGGAGAAACATCTTCAAAAATACTCAACTTCATTAGTCATCAGGGAAATGCAAATCAAAACAACCCTGAGATTTCACCTTACACCAGTCAGAATGGCTAAGATTAAAAATAGAGGAGACAGCAGGTGTTGGCAAGGATGTGGAGAAAAAGGAACACTCCTCCACTGCTGGTGGGGTTGCAAATTGGTACAACCACTCTGGAAATCAGTCTGGAGGTTCCTCAGAAAACTGGGCACGTTCCTTCCTAAAGATCCTGCTATACCACTCTTGGGCATATACCCAGAGGATTCCCCAGCATGTAATAAGGATATATGCTCCACTATGTTCATAGAAGCCCTATTTATAATACCCAGAAGCTGGAAAGAACACAGGTATCCCTCAACAGAAGAATGGATGCAAAAAGTGTGGTATATATACACAATGGATTACTGTTCAGCCATTAGAAACAATGAATTCATGAAATTCTTAAGCAAATGGATGGAGCTGGAGAACATCATACTAAGTGAGGTAACCCAGTCTCAAAAGATCAGTCATGGTATGCACTCACTAATAAGTGGATATTAGCCTGGAAAACTGGAATACCCAAAACATAATCCACACATCAAATGAGGTACAAGAAGAATGGAGGAGTGACCCCTCACTCTGGAAAGACTCAGTGTAGCAGTATAAGGCAAAACCAGAACAGGGAAGTGGGAAGGGGGGGGGAGAACAGGGGGAGGGAAGGGGGCTTATGTGACTTTCGGAGAGTGGGGGACCAGAAAAGGGGAAATCATTTCAAATGTGTATAAAAAATATATTGAATAAAATTAAAAAAAAGATTGAGAAAAAAGAAATTGAAAAATATTGCATAAATCAAAAGGGAAAACAGTCATGTTCATACATATAACCTGCTCAAGTGGAAGAGTAAACTATCCCATCAGAAGTATATTTCTTAGAACATTGCAGTTGTTTATTTAGAAAAATTGTAGGCCTCTGCAGACACAAGATCAATTCTGAAAGAAAATAAAAAAGGCATTACTGATTCTGTATCAGTAAACATGAGTTGAAGGCAGAGCTTTTTAGATAGATTCATCCACCTGCCTAGGGAAGATAGTCAGATAATAAGGAGGGGTTGGGGATTCAATACCTGGGTGCCATGGGAGGGGTCCACTGTGGTCTTCTGGTGATGGGAATATGGGAAATGTAATCTGTGAGATAAGACACCTCTTCTTACTGATCTTTTCTCCTTTCTCCCTTGGCAACTTGTATTACCACCTCCTTCTTCAACTCCAGTCTATTTCTGTAGTTCAAAATATTTGTTACTTGTAAACTGGTGAGCCTTATGCTTTGCGGCTGATGCACTATATTCTGTATATTGTGCACTTGCTTTTTTTCTTGTTAGTCTATTGCTAGAGTGTTGTGTATATTAAAAATTTTGAAACTTTTTATAGATAATATAGAAAATTTACAGCTTTTCTCTACCCTTCCACGAAGAATATCAAAATACAACTTCTGTTCTTTAATTTTTATCAAAAGTTATTTATTCACCTTATATCCCAATCACAACCTCCCCTCCCTCCTTTCTTCCCAGTAAATACCACACTTTTCCCACCTACACCATCCACCCCACCAACTCTTCTCCACAGAAAAGGGAAGCCTCCCCTTGGACATTAAACAGCCCAAACATATCAAGCCACAACAAAACTAGGCACATCCTCTTTTACTGTGAAAATAATAAAGGCAGGCAATGCAGTCAGAGACAGCACCTTTTCCTGCCTTAGGAGTTCCACATGAAGACCCAGCTGCATACCTGTTACATATTTGCAGAGGGCCTAAGTCCATCGTTGAAGCTCTCTGGTTGGCAGTTCAGTTTCCATGTGACCCCTTGGGCCCAGGTTAGTTGACTCTGTAGGTTTTCATGGGGTGTCCTTGCTTCCTCTGGCTCCCTTAATCCTTTGTCCCCCATCTTGCAGAATTCCACAGCTTTACTCATTGTCTGTAAATCTCTGCATCAGCTTCTTACTGTTGTTGGGTAAAGTCTCTCTGACAACATTTATGCTAGGTTCTTGTCTGGAAGTACAGAAGAGTATCATCAATAGCATCAGGAGTGGGCTCCCACTCATGGCATGGGTCTCAAGCTGGCACAGTCGTTGGTTGGCCCTTTCCTCAAATTCTGCTTCATCCCTCACCCATATACAATCTATAGGCAGGACAAATTGTGGATCTAAGGTTTTATGGCTGGGTTCTTTACCCAATCTCTCCATTGGAAGTCTTGCCTGGTTACAGGAGATGTCTGGTTCAGGCTCCATAATCCACATTGCTAGGAGTCTTAGCTAGGGTCATCCTCAGAGATTCCTGCTAGTTTCTATTATCCTAGCTTTCTAGCTTGTCTCAGAGATGCCCCTCACAATCCAGTAGACTTTCTAGTACTCCTTTCCACTGTCCTCCCCCAACCACATCCTGAAACTTTTCATAGAGAAAATAGGAAATTTTTTTTTATTCGATATATTTTGTATTTACATTTCAAATGATTTCCCCTTTTCTAGCGCCCCACGAAAATAGGAAATTTAAAGCTTTTTCTACCCAGAATATAAGGGTCCAACTTCTGATCTTAATTTTAATCTGTGTACATTGCATATTGAATTATTTGTGAAACTATGTTTTAAAAGCATTCACAAAAATGAGCCTAACTCCTGTGTTGTTGACCACAGATTCAAGAGTTAAGCGATGTTGTTCTAGTATAGTTTGACTTTTGGACTTCTAGTCATGTCATCCTAAGGAAGTCACTTGGTACTTGGGATGTCCTGTGTCTTCCTGACTCACAACAGTTTGCGAAAGAGTGAATAAGATACCAAGTGGGTCAGTAATCAGGGTGAATTAATGCTATTACCCATGGTCAGCAGGTACAAACCTGAAAGCAAGGATATTCAGAGGCAGACACAGGGGCTACCTGTTATAAGCAGAAGACTGGATGCTCCTTGGAGATTAGCAGTTGTGGCCTTTACTGTGGAAAGAGAAACAGAATTCTAATTGCCCGCAGTTACATCCAATGGGTTACTGGGTTACCTGGGAGGAAAGGTAGGGATAGAACAGGGTGTCAAGAGCAAATTGAAGCCAAGACAAATTACCTGGTCAAGGCTCAAAGTTTAATGGGGGGGTCTCCAAATATATATATATCCCTCCCCCCAAAGGCTGGAAACTCTCACAGAACCGGTTTGTTTGCTTCACAGGTGGCTAGTGTCAGGTGGCTAATGCCTCTCAGGAAACTGCAGGTCCTTGGAGAAAAATGGGCTTCACCTTGGTCTTAGTGCTCCACCTAGGTGGAGGAATAGTGGCTACCACAGCTCAAAGGCTGGGAGAGGACTTTCACCTTGGTCAATATCAAGTTCCTGCCAGGTGGCATGGCACCCCAATATGGCTTTCTACAGAGAATAGCCTTTCTCTTTTTCCCTCCCCTCTTAGACACTGGCTCTCCTTAGTAAAACCTGGTCATAATTCCCAGGACAAGGAACCTGTTGATAAAGCCCTAGTGTATTAGTGTCCCAAAACTAAGGATCAAATCAGGAAGAGTAAGTAGAAAACGGGAGCCCTAGAAAATGAATTAGCTGTTGTTCTGGGGAAAATAGTTTGACATTTTCTTTTGGAATTAAATGTTTACTTACCACATGTCCTACTAAACACTTTCTGGATATTCACAGGGGATGAAAGCTTATGGTTATGCACAAATCCCTATAGAATACCTCCAGTTGCTCTCTTCATCATCATGGCATATGGAAACTGCCAAACTGCCCTTCAACAACCGGATGGATAAATACACTTTAGAGCACTGATTCAATGGGAAATATGCAACAGTGCAAAGAATTACTAGGACCACAACCAAATAAATGCATCTTGACAAAATTGACTTGAGTAGAAGATGCTAGAGTCAGAGATTGAATGTGATAATGCCATTGATAGGAACTTGTAGAAAACATGAAGCTGTAATCCTTAGGAACAGTTCTCTGACTACAGACTACAGTTTGGCTGGATCATAGATCAAGACAAGGGATTTTCTGTCCTTTGGGCTCTAATAGTAAGGAGATAGCTGTGCTGGACTCTTCTAGATGCAAACGAACCAGAAGGATTCTATTCCTTCTAAGGTGCTGCAAATGTCCAGTGAAACCACATCTGTTCATGCGCATTGCCTGCCTTGTGCAGTGTAAATTAAGAATAACTCAGTTACATATCATGCCATGTCATGTAGGGACCACTGGCTCATAAGCTATATATTTGTCAGGTCACTTCATCTTGCCATGCCTCAACTTGTAAATCTATAAAATGGTTTTGATCCCTTGTATGCAGGGGTGTTTGGTAGGCTTGTAAGCACTATGAAAACATGTTATAAACTAAGCCATATAAATATGGATATTTAAATACACTTTTAAAGGCAGTGCAGGGACAGTACTAAGTATTTTCCTTCATTTATTTGCTGCCCTGAAGGTTTAGAAAACATGGTATCAAGATCAAGTTTAGTATCTGAACTTCGTGTGGCCAAATGCATAGAAAGGATGATCAAGAGTTTCTAGTCAGATGGTTATGGTGGTGCATACCTCTAATACTAACATCTGGAAAGCTGAGACCAAGGAGCTGTAAGTACAAAGATCTCTTACTGAACCTGGAGGTTGACTCCCCTTTGTCTAGACTGCCAATGCAGTAAGCCCCACAGATCCTCCTATCTCTGCCTTGTCAATACTAGGTGTGTCACCATGTCTGGCTCATTTTGGGGGAGCATGGATGCTGGGGATCTGATCTCAGGCCTTCCTTCATGTTCGTGTGTCAAGAACTTTACCAGCTAAGCATTCTCTTCAGCCCCTGAATGCTCTTAAAATTCATCTGTGTTTCAAGACATCTTGTCATTTAGTGCACTTCTCTGTAACCACAATGACTATTTGCTGATACACTCTCAAGCACTAGCGACACAGTTTGAACACATCATAATTTGATGACAGGAGAAAACTGTGCACATCATGCAGAAGATGCAGAGTTTGGCCAAGATGAAAGAGGTGATAGAGAACCTCTCTAATCTCATGCAAAGTAATTGACAAATGAGGCTCTGGCACTGTCAGACTGATGAATAATTGAAGAAGAGAAAAATCAGAGATAATGATGATACCATAGGCTTCAAAAGAGAATAATTTGATGATATGAAGATCAAAGGGAATGGGGAAAACCTATGGAAAAATTGCAATCTCTAGGATTTTCACAGAAATAATCATCTTTATTGACGAATATTGAAGGATACTGTATCCTGCTGTCACTTAATTTTTTGGAAAATGATCTTTTGTTTTTTATTCGATATATTTTTTTTTTACATTTCAAATGATTTCCCCTTTTCTAGCCCCCCACTCCCCGAAAGTCCTGTAAGCCCCCTTCTCTGCCCCTGTCCTCCCACCCACCCCTTCCCACTTCCCCATTCTGGTTTTGCGGAATACTGCTTCACTGAGTCTTTCCAGAACAAGGGGCCACTCCTCCCTTCTTCTTGTACCTCGTTTGATGTGTGGACTATGTTTTGGGTATTCTAGTTTTCTAGGTTAATGTCCACTTATTAGTGAGTGCATACCATGATTCACCTTTTGAGTCTGGGTTACCTCACTTAGTATGATGTTCTCTAGCTCCATCCATTTGCCTAAGAATTTCATGAATTCATTGTTTCTAATGGCTGAATAGTACTTCATTGTGTAGATATACCACATTTTTTGCATCCACTCTTCTGTTGAGGGATACCTGGGTTCTTTCCAACTTCTGGCAATTATAAATAAGGCTGCTATGAACATAGTAGAGCATATATCCTTATTACATGGTGGGGAATCCTCTGGGTATATGCCAGGGGTAGTATAGCAGGATCTGCAGGAAGTGATGTGCCCAGTTTTCTGACGAACCGCCAGACTGATTTCCAAAGTGGTTGTACCAATTTGCAACCCCACCAGCAGTGGAGGAGTGTTCCTCTTTCTCCACACCCTCTCCAACACCTGTATTTGGAACTCTCTTAAACACTAGGTGTGGGTGCACATGCTATTTGTCCCACTATTTTTCAGGAAGAAGCATGGAGATTTCAATGGCTTGGGGGCCAGCCTAATCTAAGAAGTGAGTTATAGCCAGGGCTACTTTAGTGAGGACTTTTCTCAAATGATAAGAACATCAGCTTCAACAGCAGCAGCAGCAGCAACAGCAACAGCAACAAAAACAACAACAAAAGATACAAACCAGTGCATTTACAATCAAAATCTGTCTTCATCCAGTTTTTCTCAAAAGACTCTGAATTTGAGTTCTTCTGTCACATCTCCTTTCTAATTCTAGATCTGACAGAGTATCACCGTGGAGAAAAGTAGTCTATAGCCACTGAAGACTGATAACCCAAGACCAGTTAGTGAGACTCATATTCTCTACACCCAGAGCATTCTCTGATTCTGAAGCAGTGAGGCACCTCTGTCTCATAAAATTCCCTCTGGACCTACCTGCAAACTAAAAACTGCCAGCTTACTGGATATCTGAGTCATGCTAAATAATAAATATATTTTGTTTACTGTATAGATGGATGATGTTCTCTCTATGAAAAACAAAATACCCGAGACTTTGTTGAACTTTAAGAGCCTAGTCATTGAATCCCTGCCCAACACTGTTTTCTTTCATTTATTTAGTCGCTACATCTTTACTTAGTCTTAGATGCATCTTTGAGACACAGTCCCTTTCTAAGGCTTTTATTTATTTCAAACACCATCTCCCAGAATCCTTGTACCTCAGCTTCTTCCTAGTACAATGATAGGTTAGCATCTACCCGCTGACTGAGTTTTATTTGCCTGTGTCCCACATAATTTTGAGTGTAAACCAAGTGTATATTTCTTTATGTTTGATATTAGGGACATCTACATCAAACGTGAAAAAAATCTACAGAGAACATTGTTACAACTATGAAATAAGTTCTGAAATATATAATACCTAAGTTGGGAGCTCTGTCAATCATTTGCTATGTTAGCTACTCAAAAGGTTGAGGCTTGCATCCATTGGTTGCTTTTTTCCCAAACTGATGTTGCCTGGATTATTTTCATTATCTCCATTGTTGGAGTTAATTTTGTGAAAATCAAAAACTTCATGCTACGCTAAGAATCCAGAGCCCATTCAGAGAATCATTCCCAACTGCTGAGTCTTATTTTATTATTTAGTCACATATTAGTAAACTGAGTGAGGGGTTATTTATTTACATTGGTTTGGAGGAAGGTAGAGTTTTTGTTTTGTTTTTGTTATGTTTTGTTTTGTTAATACATGGTCTAGATCTGCAGATTAATTTGGAACTTTTAAGTTTCACCAATTCTCCTGCTTCAATGATGGGACTGTAGCTAGCCTGACAATGACAAACATGGCCCTGGCAGCCTCTGACCTTGTCCCCAATATCTGTGCATTGCTGAAAACAATTAGATTACACTTCAAAAGGTAGCCCCCAAGGCCATGCCTTTATATGGACCTTTCCTCCTCTTGAGGCCCACTATCAAGGCCAATCATTAAAGTCCAGCAGTGAAAATCTCCTTTTGGTTTATTTAATTATCAAGCTGAATTAAATACCTCAAGGGGCTTCACATGGGGCTTGCACTTTTAGCTTTATAACATATCTTCTGCCTATAGGCTAGGTATTATTCTCTATCCCGAGGGAGTACTTTGCACCTAAAGGCAAACAGTCCTTTACTCTCTCCCTTGCTCCCTTTCCCTTCACCTTTGTCTTCTGGCACCTGTCTTGTCTCATATCACTTGCCCTTGTCCCTCTGAGGCACATAGATCTCTTTTGTGCTAAGCACTTGGTTTTAGAGTGTCTTGGGCTGACTCTGAGGATCCTTACATAATGATCCATTCCTGGCTTGTGGCCAGATATATCTTCCGTTCTCTGTAAGCATCCTTCCAAAAAACTCATGGTTTAAAATTGTCTTGGAATAGTAACAGAATCTCGTGAAGAACATAGTGGTACATTTTTTAAAAAGAAAGCAGCCTGAAATGGAGGTGTACATATTTATTCTCAGCACTCCATAGCCTCTAGAGAAGAAGATAAGACCCATAACAAGCCAGTGAGACAGCGATCCATAGATGTAGACATAGGGACCAGCAATGATGTCAAAGATAAGAATTGAAGAGCATACTGTCATAATTTCCATAGAGAACATCCTCTTCTCTGAAACCTAATGTGAGTCACCTCAATATCTTAAGCTGCACTGCACATGAATGTTGAGAGTCCCCTGTGAGTAATTGTCAGAGGGAACCAGGTGATGGTGTTAGGATAATTTCTCTGAAGTTCTTGTAAGCCAACATATAAACTGTTCTGTAAGTATGAAAAAATAAATGGCTTAAGGTCACTTCATGTCATTCTTGTTTTGATATCATAGCTCTGAGTATTTATGTGCTGCAAATATTATCTTCCAGCAAAGGATAAATACAGAGACATAGTTCTTGAAATGTGCATGCCTTGGTATTCACTTGGTCCTTGTTTTATTAACTGCCAAAGAATCCTGTCCCCTCATCTCATGTTTCTCCACGTCTAATTCTGTCACTGTGAACTGAATGTACTACTTATTAATTTCTTTCTCAAACATTGAGCTCAATGGGGAATCATGTTCTTTGGTTCCCATTAATGGCACCTGTTTCTGGGATGAAATGAACTTCACAAATCTAACATTGATATAATTATGGTGATGTGGAATGAAGAAAACAGACACAGGTATAGAAATGCTGGAAAATATTAGGCCCTGTGCTCTGATAGGGACATACCAGCAACCCAGAAAGTCAAAACATTTCTTGTATGCAGTCAACATTGTGTGTGTGGAGGTCAATCTCATAAAACGGTACCTCTATTGTAACACACTCAAACTACAATAATCCTAGAGAAGAGAGTGCTTGATCCATAAGGATGGATGTTAATGAACATCCATTCATTAGCTCAGAGAGAGATCTTGGCTTTCCAATGTATCTCAGACCTTTAGGTGATTGACATTCCCATGCTTCATTCAGCAGTGTGCATTCACTTAGGAGTTCATCAATACCCAATACTAAGCTTCCATTTCCCTGTTTCACAATCAATCCTACAGTATTTCTACTTAACAGAAAATTGGTTCTCAAGATTATAAATGAAGGACCCACCACACTTAGAGCATTGGGTTGTTTCAAAGGTGACTTTCTTGGGTTGTCTTTTGGCCCTGAGTATATCCAGGAGCTCAGGACAAAAATATTTGAGTCTATGTGATAGTATTATACCACTCTCATCATAGCACTCCAAAGGGGCAGGGTACCGCTCAAAGGTCAGCTGACTCAACTGGGCTGTGTGGTGTAGAATTTGTTTCAGGATAGACAGAGAGATATTATTATTATAGAAATCAACCACTCTGAGATGAGAACATTGGCTTAAGGCAGGCAACAGGACACTGAAATGAGAGTCCTCTAAATAACATGACTCCAAATCCAGGGTTTGCAGAGTATCTCTAACTCTCTCAAGGAGAGACCCAAGAGGTACAAGGAATAAATCACTTAAACATCTTTCACCAAGAAGCAGTTGTTTGAGCTCAAAAATATTCAGACAATAGGGCAGGTAATCCAAGTCTGACTGTGAGAGTTCACAGCCAGCGATGCAAAGTGTCTTCAAAGGCTTCTTCAGGCACCTGAGTAGAGAACAAATGATTGCTTTTTTTGCAAAGGGTGAAGATATGATTGGCAGCTAAGCAGATGACACTTTTCCCAAACTCATTCTGACTATATATTGAGGTCAACTCTGTAACACAGCCTTCTGTTGTCTACTGACACAACTCAAACATTTTTAGTCTGAGGTCTGTACATATCACCATAGGCACAATTCAGGGCATTGTTGGAGACCACAGCAATGGATATATCAGGCCAAAACGGTACAGGTAGGAATGACTACCTGTCTCAAGCAAAATATAACAACTACTATTTATGCTCCTCCAAAATCCATGATCCTGTCTTCCCCTTGAAACCCAGGGTTGCATATTTCTCATCTACTCAATCTCTTTCTTGACTTAAAAACCTTTCACACTTTAGCAATTAAAAGCCTATTTATGCATAGGCATAAATATCGTAGCATAGAGCGTGTCTGCTCATATATGCTATGTTTCTAAAAGTGTTAGGATTATACTGGCCAGATCATCAAGGACTCCCTTGTTTCAAAACAAAAATAATATTAGAGATATGTTTTCTCTGGTCTAGTGGACCCTCTCAGTCCTTCCTTACCTGAGGTATTCTTTAAGGTTGCCTTTTACATAGGAGACATCCTGTACATAGAGTTTCTTGAGACTCTGGAATGTGGGATGTTGTGAAACCAATCTGAATATTTTCTCCTCATCAAGCTTTTTCGAATCACCCGTGAAGAAGGTACCTGTGATGTGGTCTAGAATGAGTGTGGAAAGACTGTTCATCTGTCTCAAGTGGGAAATAAGAAAAGCCAAGTCTTCTACACAGATATTACTTAGGACAAGTGTCTGTATACAGCCTGCATGTACAATTTTGAAGATTTCTATGACTGTGGCTTCGGTTAAGCCATGAATCTTCAGCATTCTACAGCACAGATGAATGGAATCTTTTCTCTGCTGAATCCACTGAAACAAGTATGTGGTAGATTCATCAAGTGTGCCCTCCATGAAATGGAGTTCACTCATCAGTTTCAATTCTTTCTTCACCTCACAGTCAAGACTCTTCTTCATTGGCTGATTCTGTGTCATGAACTCTGAAAAGCCTTCACCTTCATGGGATTCACCCAACAAGCCATATTTTTTATTAGTCAAATTGAGCACTCTGAGTTTGCACCTATTGTGAGAGAAAAGAAAGTGATTCTTAGAAGATAATAGAGAAAAACACATCTTACACAATACACATGGATTCTCTTCACATCTCATACATCAGGTCTTTCTTCCAAAACTTTGTCTTTTCCTGTGCCTAGAATTAAATTCTACGTGTCACATACTCAGTAAATACTAACCATTTTTTTTTGCAAGACAAGCATTCTTAACCATGTCTTACTTCCCCTTCATTCCAGGCTCCTTATCCCCAACCTCATTCCACTTGTACCTTTGAGGAATGAAAGAAAGATCCATTCCTCACTAGGTATGTCTACTTTTTTGTCTTCGACATTAGCAATTCTTTGCAGAGATAGCTGAGACTAAGGTAAAGCTTCTACATCCCTCTAATCCTCTACACCCAGGGAAAAGTAGATATGAATGTGGGGTGAAGAAAAAAATTGAAGACCAGAAGCCTCTAATCCATGGTTGGTCAAATATTCTCTGAACCTAAATTGCTCATTCTCAGCCCTCAGAGAACCTTCCTCCAATCCCAGTTGATCTTGCCTACCTGGAAGTATCCTTTTGTGCAAGCAGTATATCTAATCCCTCAAGCATAGCCTTCAAAGTCTCCAGGTTGCATTTATTTATCAACGTTCCTAAAAAAAGATATGGGAAGGGCCACAGAGGTATTATGGCCTTTAAGATCTTTGTATGTCCATCAGTGAAGGCTTCCTCAAACATTAGTTGGAATAACACATCAGACAGGTACTTGAGAACAGAAATGGCCAATGTCTCATCCTTCAGTAGTCTCTGAATTGACAGCTTCTAGAGGGTGGGTGGGGAGTAAATATTCACTGTGTCTTCTTCTGAAGATGAAGAAGATAGATTCTAGGGATGCAGGTAAAAAATATACCATTAATGACAAGAATCTTGGGAAGCATTTCTGCCCACACAATGAAGTGTGAGGATTAGATAACTACTGATGAGCATGAGTTTAGCTATTTGAGCACCCTCAGTTTTTTTTCTTGGTTTTCAGAGATAGGGTCTTTATAGAGCTACCTGTATTGTTGGCTGTCCTGAAAGTTGCTTTATGGACCACACTGGTCTCAACCTCAATGAGATTGGCCAGCCCGTGCCTCCATATGGCTGAGATTACATATGTGTTCCACCAATGTTCAGCCTGTGCCACCATAGCATACCACCATAGCATACCATCAAGAACTGCCTGGTCTGGCCTGGGTAGATTTTACTGCCATAATTCTCTCTGGCATTGTGAAGCATCTCCAAAGTATCCTGGTTCCCAAAGGCCACATCTAATTGCAGCAAGGGTGAATACATCCCACTGGGAAGGGATCACCAGGAACTCTGAAGGCTCAGGCAGTTGTTTAATGATCAATAGACTGTGCTTCCCTTTCCAGGCCTTCAAAGAAAGCAAAGGAAAACAGTTTCCCATCTTCCACAGTCTCTATTCGGGTACACTGCATGAAATAACTCACAACATATTTGAAAGTCCTCTCACTAATTATTGACATTAATCTTTGATTATCACCCATACTGGCCTTTTGGAGAGGGAGTTGAAAAGGCTCCAAGCTTGACTTCTGCAAGCTACAGAGCTAAAGAGAGTAGGAAAAAACACTAAAGTCAGTAAGCCTTCAGTAGTCATTGACACAGTCTGTAACTCTTTACAAACCATGCAGAAAGTAGACACTATGAGACGGAGATTATAATTTACATGGTAAATACAGGAGTCTCACTAGCTCAATGTCATACTTTGATACAACTTTAGCACCAGAACAGTTAGCCTGAGACCTGAAACAACCAATGGAATACCAAAACAAGTAAGAGAAAGGAATGGAAAATTTAATTTCAAGGGATATTCAAATTTTAATATCTTTAAATATCTTTAAAACACTTAAAAAGAATCAGGCAAATTTCTGAAATTTTGAACACATCCTGGGTTCTGTGAAAAGATTATACCATGTATCAATCAGCACATGGGAATACCTTATTTGTTTGTTTGTTTATTGTTTTATGTTTTACTTCTTTGAGATATGGTCTTATCCATGACTGTTTTGAAAATTGCTATATGAATTTGACTGGCTGGCCTTTAGTCAGTCTCTGCTCCATGCTTTGTCTCCTTTATTGCTCCTGTGGGTATTTTGTTCATTTTCTCAGAGGAACCCAAGCACTCCCACTTCTTTCCTCCTTCTTCTTGAGCTTCCTGTGGTCTGTGGATTGTAACTTGTTTACGTTGAGCTTTTGGGATAACATCCACTTATCAGTGAGTGAATAGACCATGTGTATTCTTTTGTAATTGGATTACCTTGTTCAGGATGATACTTTCTAGTTCCATCTATTTGCCTAAGAATTTCATGAATTCATTGTTTTTAATAGCTGAATAGTACTCTACTGTGTATATATACCAGTTTCTGTATCCATCTCTCTGTTGAAGAACATCTGGATTCTACCTAGGGATTCATCCTATAAACAGTTACCAAACCTTGACACTGTTATGGATGAAAAGAAGTACATACCAAAATGAGCATGTCATGGTTGTCTCTAGATGGGCCCAGCCAGAGACTTACACATACAGAGGCAGATGCTGGCAACCAACTATTGGACTGACTGTGGGGTCCCCAATGGAGGAGTTGGAGGATGGTCCAAAGGAGCTGAAGGGATTTACAACCCCATGGGAAAAACAAGGATGTTGGCCACCCGGATAACCCAGGACTACCAGGGACTAAACAATCAACCAAGGGGTACATATGGTTTCAGCCAAAAATGTGGCAGAGGAATGCCTTGTTGGGGATCAGTGGGAGGAGTTGTCCTTAGCAATGTGAAGGCGCAATAGATGCCCCAACAAAGGGAAATTGAGCAGGGGATGGGGGAGTGGGAGTGAGTCAATAGGCAGCATGTATTTGGAGAAAGGGGGAGTGAGGAGGGTTGGAGGTTTTTGCGGAGGAGGGAAAGCAGGAAAGGTTTTAGCATTTGAAATGTAAATAAAGATTAATTCAATAAAAAAAATAAATTTGGCTGGCATCAAACTTAAGACACCATCTAACCTCTGCCTTTCTATTGTATTCAAGGGAGTGTATGGGAGGAGAGGAGTAAAGAAGACTGTGATTGAGATATAAGGTATATTAAACACACACACACACACACACACACACACATATGCTGGTTTCTTCTTCGAAGTTTGAGAATATGCTGAGTTCCATGAAAATAAGAGACTATGTATCAGTGAAGAGATACAAGTACCATTTTTTTAAGCATTTTTTAGTTGCTTGTTTTGCCTTATTTACTTAGTCATGTATCTTTTTATTTATTTAATGAATATGAGTACACAGTCCCTGCCTTCACGGACACTTAAAGAAGGCATCAGATCCCATTACAGATGATTGTAAGCTACCATGTAGTTATTGGGAATTAAACTCTCTGGAAGGACACTCAGTGTTCTGAGCCAACTCTCCAGCCCCTTATTTTGCCATTTTTAAAGACACATATAATAACTAGCATTTTACACTTCCAGCTTTCCTCTGCCTTCCTATTGCTGGGATTAAAAGCACAGCAAACAATTCCAGTTTAAAAGTAACATAAAGATCAGTAGTAAAGAGACTCATATCTGTCATACCAGTGCTGAATCTTTGAATTCAGGCTCACCCTGACATTTTTTGTTGAGGCTGTCTCAAATGAAAAACAAATCAATATAAAGCAAAATATCCTGCAGAAATCACAATGACCAATTAATAATAATTGGATGTAATGGAGAACACACTTGGATAATTCTACTTAAGCAGCCCTCAGGTGATCTAAGTAGGAGAATCCCTGTGAGGTTTAGATCTTTTTTTATATTTACATTTGAACCATTTCCCCCTCCTACAGTTTTTCATTAAATTCTACCTTCCCCTTGCCTTCAAGAGGGTGGTCCCCTTCTGTAGGGCTTCAAGTCTCTATAGGATTAGGCACTTCTTCTCTCACTGAAGCTAGACCAGGCAGTCCTCTGCTGTACTAAAGTGCCTGGGGTTTGGACCAGCCTGTATATGCTGCCTGGTTGGGTAATTCAGTCTCTGGGAGCACCCAGTTGCCCAGGTTAGTTAAGACTAGTGGTGTTCATATGGGGTCAACCTCCTCTTCTCTTCAGCTTCTTCAAAACTTGCCCTAATTCAACCAGAGTAAAATCTTGAATGGCCAAAAAGCACTTAAAGAAATACTCAAAAGTCCTTGGTCATCAGGTAAATGCAAATCAAGATGACCTTGAGATCCTATCTAACAACTGTCAGAAAGGTAAAGATCAAAAACTCAGGTGACTGCTCATGATGGTGAGGATACGGAGAAAGAAAATACTCTTCCATTGCTGTGAGATTGCAAACTGGTGCAACCACTCTGGAAATGAATGTGGTGGTTCCTCAGAAAATTGAAAACAGTTCTACCTGATGAACAAGCTATACCACTCTTGGGCATATATTCGAAAGATGCCCCTCCATACGACAAGACAGATGCTCCATTATGTTCAAAGCTGCCTAATTTGTAATAACCAGAAGCTGGAAACAGCCCAGATAGCCCTCAACCCAAGAATGGATACAGAAAACGTGATTCATTTACACAATGGAATACTATTCACCTATTCAAAACCAGGACATCATGAATTTTGCACATAAAT
Source organism: Apodemus sylvaticus (assembly GCF_947179515.1). NCBI lineage: Eukaryota > Metazoa > Chordata > Mammalia > Rodentia > Muridae > Apodemus > Apodemus sylvaticus. The sequence continues at coordinate 158,031,809 of NC_067474.1, forward strand.
GGATGGAACTAGAAAAATACCATCCTGTTTCATAACATGTATGGTATATACTAACTGGTAAGTGGATATTAGCCAAAAAGTACAGAATACGGAGATTGCAGGCCAGGCAATCTTATCTAGAAGAACTCATCTCAAAAAAAGAAGAAACAACATGTAATAGTGTATACAACCAAAATTTCAACTGATAACAAGGCTAGACTAGCTTGCATGGGATGAGGTATCCTTATGGAGCAAAAGGACTTACTTGATCTGGACACTGGTAACAAAACACCATATTCAGGCAGGGGAAGGCTGTGACTCCAAATTGCAAGAGACTGAGAGTTTCTCTGCCTGCTTTGACTTATTGTATATGTTTCAGCTGAACCCTCCCTTTGTAGCCACACCCTCCCAGCCAAAGGCAGCTTCTGATTCAATAATTAAGTCTCCACCGACTGCTCATTTTAAGATTTGAACAGTGTTGCTAAATTGGATCTGTACACAGGAGGAATCTTAGACCAGATCCATAGTCAAGAATTTATTTATTGAAGCCAAGTGATTGTGCCTGATGCCTTTGCTCACATCACTTGTAAAGCAGATTTAGGGGGATCTCTGAGTTCAAGACTGTGATGGTTTGTATGTGCATGGCCTAGGGAGTAGCAATGCCGGGAGTATGGCCTTGTTGGAGTAGATGTAGCATTGTGGCTGTGGACTTTAATTCCCTTGCCCTATCTGCCTAGGAGCCCCTAGTCTGATTGCAGTCTCTGGAGTTCAAGGCTGATCTTGGGTGCTCTGTTCATCATCAGCTGTGGCAGCTTGAGAAGGCTGAGGTGGGAGGATGCCAGCCAGATGAGTTTAAAGTCAGCTTTAGCTACAGAGTAAGCTTGAGGAGGGTCCAGCTAATGGACATAATGTCTTCTAATCTCATGTACATCCAAACCAAAATAAAGAAAGGTGGCTACCAGAAAAAAAGCTGCCCTCAGTTTCCCACAAGAGAAGGGTGTTAGAGAAAGTCTGCAGTGTATCTGGTACAATCTTCAGGACTGTGGTTCCAGACCTCTTCCTCTCTCGCGCTGTCTCTCTCTGCCTGTCTATCTCTCTGCCTGTTTTTCTCTGTCTGTCTCTCCCCATCACAACTGCAGTGCTTAAATTAAAGGCAGGGGTGAGATATCAGATGGGTGCTGTCTTAAAACAAAACAACAAAAGAAATAATCAAACTTTCATGGAATGCATGAAGTTTGTTTCTAAGACAAGAAATTTAATTTGTTTATCTGTGGTAACTTGCAAACACTTTGCACAAGTGAGAGATGAGAGAGAGAGAGAGGAGAGAGAGAGAGAGAGAGAGAGAGAGAGAGAGAGAGAGAGAGAGAGAGAACCTTTGTTCATACAAAAGTCCTGTTTCAGGAATTTAATAGCAAGGAGCAGGGATTCCCTGCCCCCCAACCAAAGCCATGTGTCAATTCTTTTCCAACTAGACAATCAAACATGACTGTGAGTTCTAATCCCAGCTCATACCAAAGGTCACTGAGTAAGTTGTAATAAACTTCAAACCCACTTTCTGTCTTCCTGTGATTCATCTCCCTAATGTGCCCTCTTAAGAGAGTAAAGGCTATGTGTCCGTGCACTGCACATAATGTGATGGTCTCTTTCTTTGTGACTGAAAACTTATTTCTAACACCTGCAAATGCATTGCAGGTTTCATCTCTAATGCAAGGTAAATTTTGGGCTTATTGTTTTTGTCAGGATCTACTTTCCTCTACCTCTGGAGGGCTTGAGTTAAAGATACACAATGCTGTGCCCACACTCAGGGTTAATTTCTTTGGAAAAAGCATTTATATGCTCATTCTGAAGGAGTTCCCCTACCACACCACTAAGCTCCTGCAGTTGATTCTGGAGCTGTACTCTACCCACTTGAGATTGCAATGATGACTTGTGTGAAGGCATTCTATAGAAGACTCCCTGCATTTTCCTGAATTCCAGGATATATTAAAGATGAAATAGCATCCCTGCAGGTAAATACTATCTTCATCTTATTTGACTCTTTAGAGAACTCAGTCTATACTTTGGGAAGAGACACTGCTTTTAAGCATAACTTGACAAATGCCTAGATAAAAACATCTATCTCTGATTTGCTTGTGTTGATTTTATAACCTGCCACTTTGCTGAAGTTGTTTATCAGCTGTAGGAGTTCTCTAGTGGAGTTTTTTGGGTCACTTAGGTAGACTATCATGTCATCTGCAAATAATGATAGTTTGAATTCTTCCTTTCCAATTTGTAGCCCTTTGACCTCCTTATGTTGTCGAATTGCCCGAGCTAGTACCTCAAGTACAATATTGAAAAGATAAGGAGAAAGGGGGAAGCCCTGTCTAGTCCCTGATTTTAGTAGGATTGCTTCAAGTTTCTCTCCATTTAGTTTGATGCTGGCTACCGGTTTGCTGTATATTGCTTTTACTATGTTTAGGTATGGGCCTTGAATTCCTGTTCTCTCCAAGACTTTAAGCATGAAAGAATGCTGAATTTTGTCAAATGCTTTTTCAGCATCCAATGAAATGACCATGTGGTTTTTTTTCTTTGAGTTTGTTTATGTAGTGGATTGCATTGATGGATTTCTGTATACTGATCCAACCCTGCATTCCCGGGATAAAGCCTACTTGATCAGGGTGGATGATCGTTTTGATGTGTTCTTGGATTTGGTTGGCAAGATTTTTATTGAGTATTTTTGCATCGATGTTCATAAGGGAAATTGGTCTGAAGTTCTCTTTCTTTGTTGGATCTTTGTGTGGTTTTGATATTAGCGTAATTGTGGCTTCATAGAAGGAATTGGGTAGTGTTCCTTCTGTTTCTATTTCGTGGAATAGTTTGAAGAGTATTGGTGTTAAGTCTTCTTTGAAGGTCTGATAGAATTCTGCACTGAAACCATCTGGTCCTGTGCTTTTTTTGGTTGGAAGACTTTCTATGACTCCTTCTATTTCTTTAGGTGTTATGGGACTGTTTAGATGATCTATGTGGTCCTGATTTAATTTTGGTATTTGGTATCTGTCAAGGAAATTGTCCATTGTTCCTCCAGATTCTCCAGTTGTGTTGAGTATAGGCTCTTGTAGTAGGATCCAATGACTTTTTGGATTTCCTCAGTTTCCGTTGTTATATCTCCCTTTTCATTTCTAAGTTTGTTAATTTGGATACTTTCTCTGTGCCCTTTGGTCAGTCTGGCTAAGGGTTTATCTATCTTGTTGATTTTCTCAAAGAACCAGCTCCTGGATTCGTTGATTCTTTGTACGGTTCTCTTTGTTTCCAATTGATTGATTTCAGCCCTGAGTTTGATGATTTCCTGTCTTCTACTCCTCCTGGGTGAATTGGCTTCTTTTTGTTCCAGGACTTTCAGGTGTGTTGTTAAGCTGCTAGTGTATGCTCTCTCCATTTTCTTTTTGGAGGCACTTAGGGCTATGAGTTTTCCTCTTAGCACTGCTTTCATTGTGTCCCAAAGATTTGGGTATGTTGTGCTTTCATTTTCATTAAATTCTAAAAAGTCTCTGATTTCTTTCTTTATTTCTTCTTTGGTCAAGGTATCATTGAGTAGAGTATTATTCAGCCTCCATGTGTATGTGGGCTTTCTGTTGTTTTTGTTGCTATTGAAAATCACTCTTATACCATAGTGATCTGATAGGAGGCATTGGATTAGTTCGATCATCTTATATTTGTTGAGGTCTTCCTTGTGTCTAATTATATGGTCGATTTTGGAGAAGGTACCATGAGGTGCTGAGAAAAAGGTATATTCTTTTGCTTTAGGGTGAAATGTTCTATACATATCAGTCAAATCCAATTGGTCCAAATCTTCAATTATTTTTACTGTGTCCCTGTTTACTTTCTGTTTTCCCGATCGGTCTATTGAGGAGAGTGGAGTGTTGAAGTCCCCCACAATTACTGTGTTAGGTACAATGTGTGCTTTGAGCTTTAGTAAAGTTTCTTTTACGAATGAGGGTGCCCTTGCATTTGGCGCATAGATGTTCAGAATTGAAAGTTCTTCTTGGTGAATTTTTCCTTTGACCAGCAAGAAGTGTCCTTCTGTGTCTCTTTTGATGAGGTTGAAAGTCAATTTTATATGATATTAGAATGGCTACTCCTGCTCGTTTCCTGTGATCATTGGCTTGTAAGATTGTCTTCCAGTCTTTTACTCTAAGGTAGTTTTTATCTTTGACACTGAGGTGTGTCTCCTGTATACAGCAAATTGTAGAGTCCTGTTTCCTTATCCAGTCTGTTAGTCTATGTCTTTTTATTGGGGAATTGAGACCATTGATGAAGAGATATTAAGGAATAGTGATTATTACTTCCTGTCATTTTTGATGTTATTTTTATATTTGAGTGGTTATCTTCTTTTGGGTTGGATGAAGGAAGGTAACTATCTTGCTTTTTCCAGGGTGTAGTTTCCCTCCTTGTATTGGAGTTTTCCTTCTATTATTCGTTGCAGAGCTGGGTTTGTGGAAAGATATTGTGTAAATTTGGTTTTGTCATGGAATATCTTGGTTTCTCCATCTATGGTGAATGAGAGTTTTGCTGGGTATAGTAGTCTTGGCTGACATTTGTTTTCTCTTAGAGTCTGCATGAGATCTGCCCAGGATCTTCTAGCTTTCATGGTCTCTGGTGAGAAGCCTGGTGTCATTCTGATACGTCTTCCTTTATATGTTACTTGGCCTTTCTCTCTTACTGCCTTTAATATTCTTTCTTTGTTTAGTGCATTTGGGGTTTTGATTATTAAGTGACGGGAGGTATTTCTGCTCAGGTCCAGTCTGTTTGGAGTTCTGTAGGCTTCTTGTATATTCATAAGCATCTCCCTCTTTAGGTTAGGAAAGTTTTCTTCCATAATTTTGTTGAAGATATTTGCTGGCCCTTTAAGTTGTAAATCTTCACTCTCATCTATACCTATAATCCTTAGGTTTGGTTTTCTCATTGTATCCTGGATTTCCTGGATGTTCTGGGATACAAGCTTTTTGCATTTTGCATTTTCTTTGACAGTTGAGTCAATGGTTTCTATGGTATCTTCAGCATCTGAGATTCTTTCTTCCATCTCTTGTATTCTGTTGTTTATATTTGCATCTATGGCCCCTGATTTCTTCTCAAGGTTTTGTATCTCCAAAGTTGTCTCCCTTTGTGATTTCTTAGTTGTTTCTACTTCTGTTTTTAGATCCAGGATGGTTTTGCTCAGTTCCATCATGTGTTTGTTTGTGTTTTCCTGTAATTCTTTAAGAGATTTTTGTGTTTCCTCTTTCATGACTTTTGCCTGTTCACTCAAGTTCTCCTGAATTTCTTTAAGTTTTTTTTGTTTTGGGGTTTTTTTTTTTGTTTTTTTTGTTTTTGTTTTTTTTTGTTTTTATTTTTTTTTTGTTTTGTTTTGTTTTTGCCTTTCTTCTTTATTGGCTTCTATCTCTTGGGCCTTATTCTCCTGCATTTCTTTAAGTGATTTTTGTGTTTCCATTATACGGGTTTCTAGCTTATTCATGTTCCCCTGTATTTCTTTAACAGATTCATTCATGTCCTTTTTGTGTTCTTCTAGCAGCATCATGAACAGTGATTTTAAATCCAAATCTTGTTTCTCTGGTGTGTTGGCATAACCAAGACTTGCTGATGTTGGAGAGTTTGGTTCAGATGCTGCCATACTGCATAGATTTCTGTTAGTAGCGTTCATGCGTTTGCCCTTTGCCATCTTGTTCTCTAGAGCTAATTGGTCTTGTCTCTGGCTGGTGTTTCAGCCTCCTGAGAGGCTCTAGGGCTATTTCTGCAACACTGGATGGCAGGGTTTTCCCTGTTACAGATTACTGATTGTCCTCTTCTTGGGTACCCTTGCAGCCCTAGTGTTCTTTGCCCCAGACTGTGTCTGTGAACCAGATGGTTCCTGTTTGCTCCTTCAGAGAGTGCTAAGGCTGTATGCTGCAGGGACCATTTCTGCGTGTTGATCACTCTGCTGGGCAGCGGAACTCCCAACCAGGTTGGTGCACACACGGCTAGCCTAGCTGCTCAGGCCCTGAGTCTAGGCAAAAGCCTGGCAGGCCAATGTCCGAGCAAAGTTCCCCTCAGCTGTGAGTGTTAATTGGGTCTGTCAGGTGGCTAGGATAGTGGCCTGTGCGTGCTTCCTGAGAGTGCTGGGAGAGTCTGCTGGGCTAACAACCTCCTGGCAGGGTTGGCACACAGATGGCCCACCGAGCAGCCCAGGGCCTGGGGCCAGTCCAGGGCCTGACCGTCTGAGATCCCTGCTATGTTCTCCTCGGGCTATGCCTGTTAGCCTGTTTGGTTTTCCCTGCTAGGTCTCTCTGGCTTCCCGTAGGCAGAATGGCAGCGGCCCGGGCAAACAATCTCCTGGTCGGGTCGCCACACAGATGGCCCACCGAACAGCCCAGGACCTGGGGGCAGTCCAGGGCATGACCGTCTGAGACCCCTGCTATGTCTCGCACGCCGGCCCGGACAAACACAAGCAAATCAGTGGTCTTCCTATACTCAAAGGGTAAGCAGGCTGAGAAAGAAATTAGGGAAATGACCCCCTTCACAATAGCCACAAACAGTATAAAGTATCTTGGGGTGACTCTTACCAAACACGTGAAAGATCTGTATGACAAGAACTTCAAGACTCTGAAGAAGGAAATGGAAGAAGACCTCAAAAAATGGGAAAACCTCCCATGCTCATGGATTGGTAGAATCAATATAGGTAAAATGACCATTTTGCCAAAAGCAATATACAGATTCAATGCAATACCTATCAAAATCCCAACTCAATTCTTCACAGAGTTAGAAAGAGCAATTATCAAATTCATCTGGAACAACAAAAAACCCAGGATAGCTAAAACTATTCTCAGCAACAAAAGAAAGTCTGGGGGAATCAGTATCCCTGACCTCAAGCAATACTACAGAGCAATAGTGTTAAAAACTGCATGGTATTGGTACAGTGACAGGCAGGAGGATCAATGGAACAGGATCGAAGATCCAGAAATGAACCCACACACCTATGGCCACTTGATCCTCGACAAAGAGGCTGAAATCATCCAATGGAAGAAAGATAATCTTTTCAACAAATGGTGCTGCTTCAACTGGAGGTCAGCATGCAGAAAAATGCGAATTGATCCATCCTTGTCTCCTTGGACTAAGCTCAAATCCAAATGGATCAAGGACCTCCACATAAAGCCAGACACTCTGAAGCTAATAGAAAACACACTGAGGAAGACCCGTGAGTACATGGGCACAGGGAGAAAGTTTCTGAACAGAACACCAATAGTGTATGCTCTAAGAGCAAGAATTGACAAATAGGACCTCATAAAATTACAAAGTTTCTGTAAGGCAAAGGACACCATCAAGAGGACAAATCGGCAACCAACAAATTGGGAAAAGATCTTCACCAATCCTACATCAGATAGAGGGCTAATATCCAATATATATAAAGAACTCAAGAAGTTAGACTCCAGAAAACCAAACAACCCTATTAAAAAATGGGGTACAGAGTTAAACAAAGAATTCTCACCTGAAGAACTTCAGATGGTGGAGAAGCATCTTAAAAAATGCTCAACTTCATTAGTCATTAGGGAAATGCAAATCAAAACAACCCTGAGATTTCACCTTACACCAGTCAGAATGGCTAAGATTAAAAATTCAGGAGACAGCAGGTGTTGGAGAGGGTGTGGAGAAAGAGGAACACTCCTCCACTGCTGGTGGGGTTGCAAATTGGTACAACCACTCTGGAAATCAGTCTGGCGGTTCCTCTGAAAACTGGGCACCTCACTTCCAGAAGATCCTGCTATACCACTCCTGGGCATATACCCAGAGGATTCCCCACCATGTAATAAGGATACATGCTCTACTATGTTCATAGCAGCCCTATTTATAATTGTCAGATGCTGGAAAGAACCCAGGTATCCCTCAACAGAAGAGTGGATGCAAAAAATGTGGTATATCTACACAATGGAGTACTATTCAGCCATTAGAAACAATGAATTCACGAAATTCTTAGGCAAATGGATGGAGCTAGAGAACATCATACTAAGTGAGGTAACCCAGACTCAAAAGGTGAATCATGGTATGCACTCACTAATAAGTGGATATTAACCTAGAAAACTGGAATACTCAAAACATAATCCATACATCAAATGAGGTACAAGAAGAAAGGAGGAGTGGCCCCTTGTTCTGGAAAGACTCAGTGAAGCAGTATTCGGCAAAACCAGAATGGGAAAGTGGGAAGGGGTGGGTGGGAGGACAGGGGAAGAGAAGGGGGCTTACAGGACTTTCGGGGAGTAGGGGGCTAGAAAAAGAGAAATCATTTGCAATGTAAATAAAAAATTATATCGAATAAAAACAAAAAGAAAATGGGGTACAGAGTTAAACAAAGAATTTTCACCTGAAGAACTTCGGATGGCGGAGAAGCATCTTCAAAAATGCTCAACTTCATTAGTAATTAGGGAAATGCAAATCAAAACAACCCTGAGGTTTCACCTTACACCAGTCAGAATGGCTAAGATTAAAAATTGAGGAGACAGCAGGTGTTGGAGAGGGTGTGGAGAAAGAGGAACACTCCTCCACTGCTGGTGGGGTTGCAAATTGGTACAACCACTCTGGAAATCAGTTTGGCAGTTCCTCCAAAAACTGGGCACCTCACTTTCAGAAGATCATGCTATACCACTCCTGGGCATATACCCAGTGGATTCCCCACCATGTAATAAGGATACATGCTCTACTATGTTCATAGCAGCCTATCTATAGCAGAAGGCTATCTATGACCTCCTTCTATTTCTTTAGGGGTTATGGGACTGTTTAGATGATCTATTTGATCCTGAGTTAATTTTGGTATTTGGTATCTGTCTAAGAAATTGTCCATTTCCTCCAGATTCTCTAGTTGTGTTGAGTACAGGCTTTTGTAGTAGGATCTGATGATTTTTTGAATTTCCTCAGTTTCTGTTATAATATCTCCCTTTTCATTTCTAATTTTGTTAATTTGGATACTGACTCTGTGCCCTTTGTTTAGTCGTGTTGATTTTCTCAAAGAACCATCTCCTGGTTTTGTTGATTTTTTGTATGGTTCTCCTTGTTTCTACTTGATTGATTTCGGCCCCGAGTTTGATGATTTCCTGCCTTCTACTCCTCCTGGGTGAAATATCTTCTTTTTGTTCCAGGGCTTTCAGGTGTGTCATTAAGCTGGTAATGTATGCTCTCTCCAATTTCTTTTTGGAGGCACTCAGGGCTATGAGTTTTCCTCTTAGCACTGCTTTCATTGTATCCCATAGATTTGGGTATGTTGTGTCTTCATTTTCATTGTGTTCTAAAAAGTCTTTAATTTCTTTCTTTATTTCTTCCTTGACCAAGGTATCATTGAGTAGAATATTGTTCGGTTTCCACGTGTATGTGGGTTTTCTGTTGTTTTTGTTGCTATTGAAGACCACTTTTACTCCATAGTGATCTGATAGGAGGCATGGGATTAGTTTGATCTTCTTATATTTGTTGAGATATGTCTTGTGACCAATTGTATGGTCGATGTTGGAGAAGGTACCATGAGGTGCTTTAGGATAGAATGTTTATATATATCTGTTAAATCTAATTGGTCCAAAGCTTCAATTAGTTTCATTGTGTCCCTGTTCAGTTTCTGTTTTCCTGATCGGTCCATTGAGGAAAGTGCAGTGTTGAAGTCACCCACAATTATTGTGTTAGGTGCAATGTTAGGAGTCAATTTTATCTGATATTAAAATGGCTACTCCAGCTTGTTTCCTGAGACCATTTGCTTGTAAAATTGTCTTCCAGCCTTTTACTCTAAGGTAGTGTTTGTCTTTGACCCTGAGGTGTGTTTCCTGTAAGTATCAAAATGTAGGGTCCTGTTTACGTATCCATCTGTTAGTCTATTTCTTTTTATTGGGGCATTGAGTCCATTGATGTTAAGAGATATTAAGGAATAGTGATTGTTACTTCCTGTCATTTTTGACGTTATTTTTTAAATTTGATTGCTTAACTTCTTTTGGGTTTGATGAAAGGTTACTATCTTGCTTTTTCCAGGGTGAAGTTTCCCTCCTTGTATTGGTGTTTTCCTCCTATTATCCTTTGTAGGGCAGGGTTTGTGGATGTATATTGGGTAAACTTGGTTTTGTCATGGAATATCTTAGTTTCTCCATCTATGGTGATTGAGAGTTTTGCTGGATATAGTAGTTTTGGCTGGCATTTGTGTTTTCTTAGAGTCTGCATGAGATCTGCCCAGGATCTTCTAGCCTTCATAGTCTCAGGTGAAAAGTCTGCTGTGATTCTGATAGGTCTTCCTTTATATGTTACTTGGCCTTTTTCTCTTACTGCCTTTAATATTCTTTCTTTGTTTAGTACATTTGGTGTTTTGATTATTATGTGACGGGAAGTATTTCTGTTCTGGTCCAGTCTGTTTGGAGTTCTGTAGGCTTCTTGTATATTCATGGGCATCTCACTCTTCAGGTTAGGGAAGTTTTCTTCCATAATTTTATTGAAGATATTTGCTGGCCCTTTAAGTTGTAAATCTTTACTCTCATCTATACCTATAATCCTTAGGTTTGGTCTTCTCATTGTGTCCTGGATTTCCTGGATATTTTGGGTTACAAGCTTTTTGCATTTTGCATTTTCTTTAACTGTTGAGTCCATGGTTTCTATGGTATCTTCAGCATCTGAGATTCTTTCTTCTATCTCTTGTATTCTGTTGTTGATATTTGCATCTATGTCCCCTGATTTCTTCCCAAGGCTTTCTATCTCCAAACTTGTCTCCCTTTGAGTTTTCTTAGTTGTTTCTACTTCTGATTTTAGATCCTGGGTGGTTTTGCTTAGCTCCTTCACTTGATTGTTTGTGCTTTCCTGTAATTCTTTAAGAGATTTTTGTGTTTCCTCTTTCATGACCTCAGCCTGTTGACCAAAGTTCTCCTGTATTTCTTTAAGTGTTTTTTGCGTTTCCTCATTATTGGCTTTTGTATTCCCCTGGATTTCTTTCAATGATTTTTGTGTTTCCCTTGCAAGGGCTTCTAACTTTTGATCCATTTTCTCCTGAATTTCTTTAAGTATGTCCTTCATGTGTTCCTGTACCAGCATCATGACCAGTGATTTTCAATCCAAATCTTGTTTTACTGGTGTGATGGGGTATCCAGGACATGCTGGTAAAGGAGAATTGGGTTCGAATGTTGCCATATTGCCTTGATTTCTGTTAGTGATGTTCCTTTGTTTGCCTTTTGCCATCTAGTTCCCTCTGGTGTTAGTTGGTCTTGTCAATGCTGGACTCACCAGTGCAAGCTGCCCCTTCCCAGGTGGCCTCTGGTGCACACCTTACCTCCTGCACTGCCTGGAGACAGGGTGCGGTTGCCCAGGCTGTTCAGATCCCAAAGCTGGCACCTGAAGGCTCCTGCTGGGGCCCGCTGGATTCACCGGAGCACACCGACTTCTCCTTGCTGGCTGCCCGGAAGCCTCTTTTGCCTCTTGTATGACCTGGAGATGTGGTGTTGCTGCCCAGGCTGATCTGGATCTGGAAGCTGAGAGATCTGAGGGCTCCTGCCAGAGGCCTCAGGACTGAAACCTAATCTTCTCCGTGCCACAGGAGCAAGCTGTGCTGTGAGCTCCCAGACAGCCTCTGGGTGCACACCAGGTCTCCTGCACTTCCTGGAGACCAAGTGCTGTGGCCCAGGCTGTTCTGATCCCAAAGCAGGCACCTGAAGGCTCCTGCTGGGGCCCGCTGGATTCACCAAAGCACACTGACTTCTCCCCGCTGGCCGCCCAGAAGCCCATCTTGCCTCTTGCATGACCTGGAGATGTGGTGTTGCCACCCAGGCTGATCTGGATCTGGAAGCGGAGAGATCTGAGGGTTCCCGCCAGAGGCCTCAGGACTGGAACCTAAGCTCCTTGCCACTCAGGTACCCCAAATTTATGCATCCATATCCAAGGACCACAGAGAAAGTCATCTCCTCAGAGACAAAGTGCTGGATCAATCTTCTCTTACTGGGAGTAAGAGCATAATATTGGGGAAGCAGGGAGCACAAACCTAGGACTGGGATATCAGGAGCACAGCCCTGGAGTATCAGGAGCACAGAGATTTATTCTAGATGACTCCCTGGAAGATAAAGAAGCAGATGCTTACCACTAGGTTGAGCATCTTACTGATGCCCATTGGTCTTGCTGTTGGACGCTCAATTCAGAAATAGTAACTCTGAGCAAATTTGATGTCCCAAATATTTGAATTCCTCCATCTCAAGCTCAGCTAGGGAGAAAGGCATGAACTCTCATTCCTTTGCAAGTCAGTAGTGTTATTTTCACAGCCCAGTTTTTTACTTCATTTTAAGGATTCATTCAAGACTTTATTTTCTTTATTAAAATAATTTATATGAGTACATGGCTGTGTTTGTGTGCAAGTATATGAAAGCACTCACAGAAACAAGAAAGGACATCAGATTCCCTGGGACTGGATTTAAAGACATTATAGCTGCATATTATGGGTACTAGAACTCCAATTCAGGTCCTGTGCAAGTACAGAAAGAACTCTTAACCTATTTGCTATATCTCCAATCAAGACTTATTTTTTGTTTTTGTTTTGAGATTCAGTTTCACAGGGAATCTCTAGATTTTCCAGAACTGATTTTGTAGACCAGGTTGGCCTGAAAATCACAAAAATATGCCTGCCTCTATCTCTCAGCTCCTAAACTGAACACAGGTTCTCTGTGTTTTCAAAAAATTCTTCCCCAAAATTTCACCTAGTGATGTTGGTCTCTTCTTAACTACTGCCAGTATCTCAGCTCTACCTGACAAGCATCAAATATCCCAGCAAAGCAAAGTTTCACTTTAGTGGTTATGGTAGTTCGTTAACCACAGCTGGTTCCTCAGCTCCAGGTAACCAGAACCTGAGAATCTCAATTCAAAATAGCAAATAGCCCTGAAAGAATCACTAAATTTTTCTCTAAAATTTCAGACCTGAGAATTTCAACATTCTTATCTTGTCTTTCAAGCTCCTCAAGAACTTTCCAATTAGTTATCAAGACTCAGTAACTTTTCTATCCCAAATTCCCAAAGTCATTCCAAACCCAAACCTGCTCAGGACTATCTCAGCAATATGTTTCTATGGTGGAACCAACTTGTCTTAGTCAGGGTTTCTATTGCTGTGAGGAAATTCCATAACCAAAAAGTAATGAGGACTCTGTCAGTCTCTCATGTGTCACCAGTTAACTGATTCTAGATAGTAAGCAGACTTTCTGCTACTCAGAGCGCACTCCAACAGGTTGTAAAACTGTTACCCAGTGGTCTTTAAAAGGCTACTAATGATTTATTATAGGTTATAAGACAGAAGGTAAAATATTGACTGGATTTCTCTATACAAAACTTAACTAATAACTTAGTTGTGGTTTATAACACTCAGTGAACACGTGGAGCTATGACAAGTGATGAAAGTTTAGCAAGATCATTACTCCTAATTGACATTCATGGAAACATTCACTGTTGTAAATTTCTTACTAGATTTATAACTTGAATTTGTATAAAACTTGTGATCAACTTTATAACATGTGATCATGTATTCTGAAAGATATATAAGTGCTAAGTCACTACTCAGCTGCAGAGAATGTCTTAGACAGAACAATTTTTTGTTAGATCTGAACAGAACTTATTAGAACAGAACTCATGATAATGTTTTCAGTCAGGACACAAGAAAATTTTTTAGATAGCCTCGAACTCAAAAAGAACTTAGAAGTAAAGGCATAGCATTGTATGAAAATGCATTGAGAGTAAGAGCGTTATTGTGACATCAGAGCAGGATGAGAGAGCAAGGACAGGAGAATGCAGAGTAGAATAACTTATATTTGTATTCGATATATTCTTTATTTACATTTCAAATGATTTCCCCTTTACTGGATGCCCCCATCCCCAGAAGTCCCATAAGCCCTCTTACCTCCCCCTGTTCCCCAATCAACCCCTTCCCGTTTCCCTGTCCTGGTATTCCCCTACACTGGGGTATAGAGCCTTTCCAGGGTCAAGGACCTCTTCTTCCATCTTCTTGGGCATCATTTGTTATGTGAATTATTTCCTGTGTATTCCATGCTTCTGGGGGTAATATACACTTATTGAGTGCATACCAAGTGGGTTCTTTTGTGATTGTCTCACCTCACTTAGAATGATATTCTCCAATTCCACCCACTTGCCTAAGAATTTCATTAATTGTTTTTAATAGCTGAGTGGTATTCCATAATGTAAATATACCACAATTTCTGTATCCATTCTTCCATTGAAGGACATATTTGGGACATCTATCCAGCTTCTGGCTATTAGAAATAGGGCTGCTATGAGCATAGTGAAGCAGGTATCTTTATTACGTGTTGGGAAATCCTCTGGGTATATGCCCAGGAGTGGTATAGCTGGGTCCTCTGGTAGTATCATGCCCAGTTTTATGGGGAACCACCAGACTGATTTCCAGAGTGATTGTACCAGCCTGCAAACACACCAGCATTGGAGAAGTCTTCCGTCTTCTCAACATCCTTGCCAGTACCTGTTTTCTCCTGAGTTTTTTATCTTAGCCATTCTAACTGGTGTGAGGGGAAATCTCAGGGTTGTTTTGATTTGCATTTCCCTGATGACTAAGAATATTGAACATGTCTTTAGGTGCTTCTCAGCCATTCGATATTTCTCAGGTGAAAATTTTTTGTTTAGCTCTGTACCCCATTTTTAATAGGGTTATTTGGCCTTCTGGAGTCTACTTTCTTGACTTCATTGTATATCTTGGATAAAAGCCCTCTGTCAGATGTAGGGTTGGTTAAGATGTTTTTCCCAATTTCTTGTTTGCCATTTTGTATGAATCAAATGGATTTAACAAATACTTACAGAACATTTCATCCTAAATCCAAAGAATATAACTTCTTCTCAGCATCGCATGGTACCTTCTCCAAAATTGACCATATAATTGGTCACAAAACCAACCTCAACATATATAAGATCAAACTAATTCCATGCCTCCTATCAAATCACTATGGCGTAACGGTGGTCTTCAATAGCAACAAAAACAAAAGAAAGTCCGAGAACACATGGAAGCTGAACAATACCCTACTCAATGATACCTTGGTCAAGGTAGAAAGAAGGAAAGAAATCAAAACCGTTTTAGAATTAAATGAAAATGAAGGCACAACATACCCAAATTTATTAGACACAATAACACAGTACTAAAAGGAAATCTCATAGCTCAGAGTGCCTCCAAAAAGAAGCTAGAGAGAGCATACACTAGCAGCTTAACAGCACACCTGGAAGCTTCAGAGTAGAAAGAAGCAAATACACCCAAGAAGAGTAGAAGGCAGAAAATCATCAAACTCAGGGCTGAAATCAACCAGATTGAAACAAAAAGAACTATACAAAGAATCAACAAAACCAGGAGCTGGTTCTATGAGAAAATCAACAAGATAGATAAACCTTTAGCCAGACTAACCAGAGGGCACAGAGATAGTATCCAAATTAACAAAATCAGAAATGAAAAGCAAGAAATATCAACAGAAACTGAGGAAATTAAAAAATTATCATATCCTCTTACAAAAGCCTATACTCAACACAACTGGAAAATCTGGATTAAATGGACAATTTCCTAGACAGATAACAAATACTAAAGTTTAATCAGGATCAGATAAACCATCCTAATGGTCCCACAACTCCTAAAAAGTAGAAGTGGTCATTGACAGTCTCCCAACCAAAAAGCACAGGAACAGATAGATGGTTTTAGTGCAAAATTCCATCAAACCTTCAAAGAAGACCTAACACCAATATTCTACAAAATAGAAACAGAAGGAACACTACCCAACTCTTTCAATGAGGCGACAATTTCGTTGATACCAAAAACACACAAAGATCAATAAAAAAGAGAACTTTAGACCAATTTCCCTTATGAATATCAATGCAAAAATACTCAATAAAATTCTTGCCAACAGAATCCAAGAACACATCAAAATGATGATTCACCATGATCAAGTAGGCTTCATCCCAGGGATCCAGGGATTTTTCAATATACAGAAATCCATCAATGTGATCCACTACATAAACAAATTTAACCCATGATTATTTCATTAGATGCTGAAAAAGCATTTGACAAATTCTGCATCTTTTAATGTTAAAGGTCTTGGAAAGAACAGGAATTCAAGGCCCATACATAAACATAATAAAAACAATATACAGCAAAACAGTAACCAACATCAAATTAAATGGAGAGAAATTTGAAGCAACCTTCTAAAATCAGGGACTAGACAATGCTACCCTCTCTTTCCATATTTATTCTGTCATATATGACTTTGATAGCTTGAAGTGAGCCATTGCAATGGTCTCTAAGGGATTCTTTAAGCACTTAGAGAAAGACAAAGATCATTTCAATAGTATTCAATAGTGACAAATAGAGGGATATTTTTCAAGGTAGAAGAGCCTACCTATGCCAAGGTCATTCTGAGCTCATAATGAAATTCAAGACAAGAATGCTGCTCCATGATAAAGAATACCAAATCAAGTTTTGTCAATATAAGAAGAGGACACACACCATCATTGTGGATGTTTCTGCAGGTAGCTCTACAGTTTTCTCTGCACTTCCAAGCACAAAACCACATCAGTGGACAAAATTATTTCAGAAAGGAAGACCCAGTAGGACTGAGTAGGAAACACCTTGAACCATTCCTGTGTGTGAACACATCTTGGGCTCAATGAGGTTCACCTCCATAGCACAGTCTGTGTCCTATCCATATAGCATCCCTGTGGCCATAATTACTCAGATAGTCTGTGAACCATGGGGATCAGAGGCAGATAGAAACTGTACATGCAATTCTGAGGACAGAGCTAACATGGGACAATATGTGATATTAGCTCTCATACCCTGTAAAGATCTGTCTTTCCTACATCTGAGACCTAGGCCAAGACCTTTTCTAAATCATTGACACATCCATGACAGTCTAAGTTTAATGAGGCAACAACAGAGGATTTCTACTAGAATAGTAGAAAGACTCTGATCAATTATTTTAAAGTCATATAAATGTGAATTCAACAGTGTCTGAGAAACCACAAGTGTACACAGTTGTTTTATGTAACACAGAAAGCCTTTGCTCTGGCCCCTGGATAAAGCTCTCCATCCTAAATATTGTGATTAAAGGTGTGTGCCCCCAATGGCTGGCTTACTTTTGAAATTTTTTCCGATGTAATGTCTCACAGTATACTAAAGGGCTATCAGCAATTCATTGTGTAGCCAATGCTAACCTGTATGTCTCAGTAATCCTCCTGCCTCAGTGTAGTGTTATAGAGTGTTCACATTGATTAAATCTCAATGAAGACAATAAAGTGAACTTAGACATGGTGTATGTAAGAACTCACTCACAGAGTAACTGCACAAATAGTACTGCTTTCTTCTTTTTGACAATTATAAAGTTAAATAATATTATATTTACATCTATATAGTTGCATTAATATTTTCATGCATTTTACAGGTCTGTACATTTATATCAAAATAAGTAGATACTAAACATTTTAGTGTAAATGCAAAAAATACTGAAAAGTATAGTTACTTAATTTTTCATTTTTACAAAAAGTCCATACTAGTTCTACTTTAAAGAGTAGGAACATAAAAGTTATAGAACACTTTAGGAAAAATAGAAATTCCCTCTGTTTAATTAGTCCCTCTGTTTAGTGTTCCAGTTGAAATCTGTTGTTTTTGTTGGGATGTGTTATATTGTATGTATATTTCTACATATTTTAGTATTTTCTGTTTTAGAAAAGAGTTTTGGTAAAATCTTTGATTTACACACATGCACACACACATGTACACACACATATTCATGTATTTGTTTATTTTTACTTGTTCAATTTATATCCTGCTCACTGCCTCCTCCCTACCACATCCTCCCATAGTTCTTTCCCCGTGCCTCTTCCCCTTCTTCTCTGAGTCAGCGGGCCTCCCCTGGCTAGGCCCCCACCCTCAAACTCCAAGTCTACCAGGCTAGACATATGCTCTCCCACTGAAACCAGACAAGACAGTCCAACTAAAACATATCCCAGGTACAGGCATCAGCTTTGGAAGGGCCCCTGCTCCAGTTGTTCCAGACCAGTAAGAAGACTAAGCTGCACATCTGTTACATATGTGGGAGATGCCTAGGCCCAGAGCACATGTTCGTTGGTTGGTGGTACTGTCCCTGAGAATGGCAAGAGACTAGGTTAGTTGTCTCTTCTTCCTGTGGAGTTCCTGTTCCATTTGGGGCCTGCACCCTTCTTCCAATTCTTCCATAAGTATTCCCAATTTCATCCAATGCTTTGCTGTGGGTGTCTCTATCTGACTGAGTCAGCTGCTGTGTGGAGTGTCTGAAAGGACAGCATTTCAGGACTTCTGTCTGCAAGCATGAGAGAGTATCATTAATACTTTCAGAAACTGGTGCTTGTCCTTGGGAATGATCTTAAGTTCGGCTCATTATTGGTTGGCCTTTCCCTCAGTCTCTGCTCCATCCCATGTCCCTGCATTTCTTGTAGACAGGATAAGATTTGGGTCAAAAGTTTTATGGATTGTTTGGTGCCCCTATCACTCCGATAGGGATCCTGCCCAGCTACAGGAGATCACCTCTTCAGGTTTCATTTCCCTAGTGCTGTGACTCACAGCTAAGGTCATACTCATTGATTATTGGTCAGCTCTCTTTTGCAGGTCTCTGTCTCGTTCTGGAGATGCCCCTTACATCCCCCAATTCCCCTTCCCATCACCTCTCCAACCTAGTTCTCTCCCTTTCTCTGACTCTCATGACTATTTTATTCACCCTTCTAAGTGAGATTAAAGCATCCTCTCTTGTGCCTTCCTTCGGTTTAGCTTCTTTGTGTCTGTGGACTGTAGAGTGAGTATCTTGCATTTTATGGCTAATATCCACTTATAAGTGAATGCATATCATGTGTGTCCTAACGGGACAGGGTTTTCTTGCTCAGGACTACATTCTCAAGATCCATCTGTTTTCCTGCAAAATTCATGATGTCTGTGTTTTTCATAGTTGAATAGTATGCCATTGTGTGAATAGTATTCCATAGTGTAGATTTATCACATTTTCCTTATCCATTCTTCAGTTCAGGGATATCTAGGTTTTTTTGTTTGTTTGTTTGTTTGTTTTGTTTTTGTTTTTGTTTCTACCTATAATGAATAAAGCTTCTATGAACATCATTGAACAGTGTTTTTGTGATATGGTGGTGCATCTTTTGGTTACATACCCAGGAGTGGTATGGCCCAATCTTGAGGTAGAACTATTCCTAGTTTTCTGAGAAACTCGAAAATTGATTTCCAATGTGGCTGTACAAGTTTGCACTCCCAACAGCAAAGGAGAAATGTTCCACTTGCTTTACATGATGACCAGCATGTGCTATCATGTGAATTGTGATTGTCCCAATCTGATGGGTGTAAAATGGAACCGCAGGTTTGTTTTAATTGGTATTTCCCTTTGAGTAAGGGCATTTGAACATTGAAACACTTTGAATGTTTAAAAGCTTCACCAACTTCCAATATTCATCTGTTGGACATTTGCTGTTTAGCTTTGTGCCACATTTAAATTAGGATTTTTAAATTAGGATTTTTGGGTTGTTCACGTCTAACTTCTTGAGTTCTTTATACATTTTAGATGTTAGCACTCTGTCAGGTGTAGGGTGGTGAAGATTCTTGCCCAACCTGAGGACCTCCATTTTGTCTCATTGACAGAACCCTTTGCCTTACAGAAGCTTTGCCATTTTATCAGGTTTCATTTATCAGTTGTTGATCTTAGAACATGAGCCATTGGTGTTCTGCCCAGGAACAGAAATGAGATGGGGATTGCATTGCATCTGTAGATTGAATTTTGTAAAATACTTCTTATATTTTTCACTAAGTTAATCCTAGTTAACCATGGGAGATCTTTCCATCTTCTGATATCTTCTTCAATTTCTTTTCTCAGTGACTTGACATTCTTGTCATATACATCTTTCACTTTATTGGTTAAATTTATGACAAGATATTATATATCATTCATGGCTACTTTAAAGTGGGTTGTTTCTGTCGTTTCTTTCTGGGACCATTTATCTTTTACATAAAGAATGCCTACTGATTTATAAGTATTAATTTTGTATCCAATTGCTTTGTGGAAGGTGTTTATTAGTTGTAGGTTTTTCCTGTAGAATTTTTGGGGAGCTTTATGTATATATACTATCATATCATTTGTGATAGTGGTACTTTGACTTGTTCCTTTTCAATTGTATCCCTTTCATTTCTTTCAGTTGTTAAAGTAGACATCAATTACTATATTGAATAAATATAGAGAGAGCAGGCAACATTGTCTTGTTCTTGATATAAATGGAATTGTATTGAGTTTATCTCCATAATTTGATCTTGCTTATAAGCCTGCCATAAATTGCCTTTATTATGTTTAGGTATGTCCCTTATATCCCTAGGTCCTTCAACACTTTTATCAGACAGGGGTGCTGAATTTTTTAAAGGCTATTTTGGCATCAAATCATAGGATTTTGTTTCTTTCAGTTTGTTTATATGGTAGATTACAATAGACTGTAGAGGCCGACATTTAACTAGGGAATATAGAGCAACAAAGGACAAATGGGGCAACACCCTGCCAAAAAAACTCCCAGAGGGAACTCTTGCAGGCCCCAAAGCCAGGCAGGGAGAGTTCTCTTCCTCAGGACAATTAAGTGTCACTGCATCAAAAACAGATGTTCTAAGACCAGATAAGACTGAAGCAAGTTCTGTAGATAATTCAGAAAGCTTCAAATGGACCCAAAAAAGAATATTTTTCTCAACTTTTATAGAGGATCACAGGCAAAACTAAGAATATTAGTAAACAATATTAAGATTGAAGGAATGTTTGACACTGAAGCAGATGTCACCATTATCTCTACAAAATCTTGGCCTGTAAGTTGGCTACTTCAAGACGTAGACATTCAATTTCAAGGAGTTGGGACCTTATCCCAAATAAAGCAAAGCACCAGATGGTTTAAATGTATAGAACTAGAAGGTCAGGTAGGAAAATCGAGGCCATATGTGGTTGATATAGCCATTAACTTATGGGGAAGAGATCTATTACAGCAGTGAAAAACAAAAATTAATATACCCTCAGTCTCAGTGTCTAGCCATGAAACTAGTCTGGCTCCTAATAAAAATCTTAAATTAGTTATAGAATGTTATCAAAGGCAATTACAGACTGTCTGAGCTGTCCATAAATAAGATAGAGCAGAAGCTGACAATTAAGCTTTACCCCAAGGAGCCACTGCTGCAAAAACACCAACAACCTTACCACTAAGGTGGTTGTCTGTCCAACCCATTTGGATTGATCAATGGTCTATGACAAAAGAAAAACTACAGGCATTAGAACAGCCATTCCAAGAACAGCAGAAAGCTCAGTGTATAGAGGAGTTTTCCAGCCCTTGGAATTCTCCAGTGTTTGTCATTAAAAAAAATCTGGCAAATGGAGGATGCTGACAGATCTCAGAGCAATTAATAAGATTATTCAGCTAATGGGTTCCTTGCAACCTGGGATCCCATTGCCTTCCTTGTTGCCTAAGGGATGGCCTATCATAGTGATTGATTTGAAAGACTATTTTTTTTACCATTCTACATGAATGTGATAAGGAAAGGTTTGCTTTCTCAGTACCTACTTTCAATAGAGATCACCCTATGAAAAGATATCATTGGAAAGTCTTGCCAAAAGGAATGTTAAATAGCCCTACCTTGTGTCAGTATTTTTTACAACAGCCATTGGAGATGATTTGCAAACAATTTCCCCAATCCATTATTTATCATTATGTGGATGGCATTCTATTGGCTGATTCAGCTATAAATATTGTGGAAAGAATGTTTGATGAAGTACAAAATCCTTGCCTTCCTGGGGATTGCAAATTGCCCCTGAAAAAAATACAAGGAGGGGGATTCTATTAATTATCTAGGATATAAGATAAGTCTGCAAAGGGTTAGGCCACAAAAGGTGCAAATCACAAGGAGCCAATTAAGGACTCTTAAGGATTTTCAGAAGCTACTGGGAGATATCAACTGGCTGAGGCCTGCAATTGGCTTGGCCACTCAAGAGCTAAGCAATTTATTTCACACCTTACAAGATGATAAGGATTTAAATAGTCCAAGGAAACTGTCAGCTGAGGCTGAGAAGGAGAGTTAACTTTAGTAGAAAGGAAATTGCAGGATATACATCTAGATCATAGTGATCCAAAGATGGCCTGAATCTTAGTTACCTTACCTTCTACTCATTCCCTGACAGGAATTCTTATGTAGAGGGAAGGTTGCATCTTAGAACGGATATTTTTAGTACATAAACAGAGTAAGAAATTAAAAATATACATTGAGAAAGTCTCTGAATGGACACTTAAAGGAAAAATGAGACTTCGACAATTAACTGGAATGGATCCAGTTGAAATTGTGGTACCTTTTGCTAATGCAGAATTGCCTCATTATGGGCACAGGATCAATACTGGCAAAGAGTGTGCAGTAACTTCCTGGGAGAGATTAACAATAGATACCCTAAAAGCAAGCAGCTTCAGTTCATAAAAAGAACTTATGAGATTCTCCCTCTTATAATAAAGAAAACCCCAATATCTGGAGCCCCTAAATTTTACACTGATGCCAGTAAATCAGGAAAAGTCAGGATATAATTCAGAACATGTAAGTAAGGTGGCTGAAAGTCTCTATAAGTAAATTTAAAAATCTGAACTATATGGAAAAATCATGGTGTTGTCAGATTTTCAAGAGTCTCTTAATATAGTAACTGATTCTCAATATGAAGAAGGGGTGGTCTTACATTATAGAGACTGCTTAATCTATGCAAGATGATTATGAATTGACTTCATTATTTCTTCAGCTAGAGCAAATAATCAGAAATAGGAGTTATCCACTATATATCACACACATAAGATCCCAGACAGGTCTGCTAGACCCTCTGGCACAAGGTAACAATGAAATTGATCAATTACTGATAGGAAGTATACTAGAGGCTTCAGAATTCCATAAAAAGCACCATATTAACAGCAAATGTTTAAAGAAAGAATTCTCTATCACTTGGCAACAACCAAGGAAATTGTGAAGCAATGCCCTACATGTTTGCTATATAACCAGACTCCATTGCCTATGGGAACTAACCCTAAGGGTACCCAAAGAAATAAAATTTGGCAAATGGATGTCTTCCATTTTACAGAGCTTGGCACACTGAAATATGTGCACCATACTATAGACATATATTCAAGATTTCAGTGGTCAACTGCATTACCATCAGAAAAGGCTGATACTGTAATTACACATTTGTTAGAAGTTATGGCCATTATGGGAATACCAACACAAATTAAAAAGGACAATTGGCCAGCATATATCTCTGATAAGATGAAGCAGTGCTTTGAGTATTACAATATATAAAAAAAATGTTAAAGGCATACCACATAATCCTACAGGACAAGCAATTGTGGAGAGATCAAATCAAACTCTAAAGGAGATGCTTAATAGGCAAAAAGGATCAATGAGAACCCCAAGGATAGATTACATAGTGCTTTATTAACCTTAAATTTTTTAAATGCCAATGAATAAAACACCACAGCTGCTGAAAGACATTGGACTTTGGAAAGAACTATTGAACTAAACCAGCCTGTTTACATTAAAGATATTCTAACATCACAGTGGAGAATGGGAAATGTGTTACACTGGGGGAGGGGCTATGCCTATGTTTCCACAGGAAAAGAAAAGCTGTGGGTTCCTTCCAAGTTGATAAAAAAAATCAGACAAGACAAAGGGAGATCTCCTGAAGACCTTGGTGACAGAGAAGAAAACGGAGACTAACACAATCAACAAAATAGGTGATGTATATGTGGTGATATTTAAGTCTCTGTTTATGGAGACAGCCCTGGAACTGGTTGAGACTAAAATGTCTATACACAGTCATTAACACTTATTGGGTATTACATACCATCCTTTACAAGGACATGCATACACAGTT
Organism: Apodemus sylvaticus; assembly: GCF_947179515.1. Taxonomy (NCBI): domain Eukaryota; kingdom Metazoa; phylum Chordata; class Mammalia; order Rodentia; family Muridae; genus Apodemus; species Apodemus sylvaticus. Next base: position 158,055,724 of record NC_067474.1, read on the forward strand.
ATGTTGTAGTTTGACTAGGTGAACAAGCTAACCTGAGGAAAGGCAGTCAGTCGTCTTTCTTTATTTATCTTCATTGGCCAATCTGTGCCCCCTGCATGCTCTGTGTGAATGTTTTTACCTGTTTACTTGTTGCGTTTAAGTTTTGTATACTACAGGGATGAAAGAGAAAGACAGCCCTGAGAAGATTCACCCTCCAGGATGCTGAGATTCTAAGACCTTCCATTCCAGCTTTGCACTTGACTCTACTTCAACTATATCAAAACTGATTCTTTTAAAAGACTTGCTTCCAGAACTTTACTTGCCTCTCCAGCCTTTCAGAATGTCATGGTCAAGATGACATCTGACCTTGAGGCACGGATTTTCTCACCACATAGTGACTGGAAGGCAAATAATGCCAGCTAGCCCTCAAAATTTCTTATTTCCCTTAGGGCTCCCACATGGGAATTCTTCACCCCAATTCAGCTAGAAGCAGAGAGAAGACAATCATTGTCCCAGTTCCTTATGTGTGGTGGACGGTTCTGAGTATTTTAGGAATTATAGATATGTTATCATTTTAGGGATACTTTACAAATGTAGCTGTGGACAGGGAGAGTACTAAAGAACTTAAACTCAGGGATTTCTACTTTTCCTTTCCTCTTCTCTATCCTTCTTTCATACGTAAAGGAGAAGGGGGTGGAAAAGAAAAAAGGGATATAGTAATATCATAGAAATTATAGAAACAGACAAATAGGGATAAGTGTATTTTTATCCAAATGTATTTTTAAGCAAAACATTACATAGCCAGATCTTCCATTGGTAGAATTCTTTATAATTGACACAAAGTTGAAGGTATAATCTCTTCTGTTGGTTCAGAATTTATTTGATGTAAATTTAAGATTTTCATTGGTATACATTTATTATTGATATAAAACCGGGATTAGCATTGTTACTCCCATATCGGCCTTGTCCCTGTATAACACATTTAAGAATCAAAGGTTAAGATACAGTTCTTCTATAACTGCTATTATAAAATGTTTGTAGATGATTGAATAATACAAGTTAAGGGCCAGATAGCCAAATCGTGGTTGTGAGTTAATCAAAAGGGTTTTCCTGAGTTATATTGAATAGAAATGGCTGAGAGTAGTCAAGGCTTAGCAGTTCAGAGAAGCTGTAGGTAGATTGATGGTCTTCAAAGGTGTCAAAAGTCCACAGAATATGATGTTTTTTGACATTTCTTTATTAAAGATCATTTTACTGGAGACCTGTCTGCTCCTGACAGCACCCCTTTCTTGAATTCAAAGAAGAAACTGAGCATCAGTGGAGTTGCTTCAGTTGTGGCAAGACAGTCACCAGGCAAGAATTGCCTCATTTCATCTACAGACAAATACTGTCCAAAAAAAAAAAAAAAAAAAAAAAAAAAAAAAAAAAAAAAAGGACACACTATGCGGAATAGTCGACTGATAATCTCTGCCAAGACAGAGTAATCAGCCCTTCAAAATTCTGCATTACCAAGGTCTATCAGATGATCCTGGGCCTGAAGGCTGAAAACTGATGGATCCTTGGCCTTAAGGCTGAAGACTGATGCTCCAAAATTTTGGTGTATAAGGCCTTTCCAGGTGATCAACAGTCTCTATAAATTGTCTAAGTTTTAGAAGCTATATTTTGTGCTTCTCATACTTTCAGGTAATATTAGTCATTCTTGGATTTCTGATGGGGTTGAAGACTAATAGTCTTATAACCAGTCCAAGTTGTTTAGCATTTAGAAAGATGATACAGATTTGAGGAGGAAATGGAAGAAGACCTCAGAAAAGGGAAAAATCTGCCATGCTCGTGGATTGGCAGGATTAATATAGTTAAAATGGCCATCTTGCCAAAAGCAATATACAGATTCAATGCAATGCCCAACAAAATCCCAACTCAGTTCTTCATAGAGCTAGAAAGAGCAATTCTCAAATTCATCTGGAATAACAAAAAATCCAGGATATCTAAAACTATTCTCAACAACAAAAGAAATACTGGGGGAGTTAGTATCCCAGACCTCAAGCAATACTACAGAGCAATAGTGTTTAAAACTGCATAGTATTGCTACAGTGGCAAGAAGGCAGATCTTTGGAATAGGATAGAAGATCCAGAAATGAACCCACACACCTATGGTCACTTGATTACCATTTTGTAATTTATAGCATATAGAATAGACCTAACACCCAGTCAATCATTTTTTATCAATTAAGTATTACCCCTGTCATCTATTTGAACTTAAAAGTCTTATAATTCTACTCCTGACTCATGTTCTGGCTTTAGACTGTAACCCAACTGAAAACTATCCTCTCACAGAAAATTTGTAATTTTATGAGGTCCCATTTGTCAATTCTTGATCTTAGAGCACAAGCTATTTGTGTTCTGTTCAGGAACTTTCCCCTGTACCGATGTCCTCAACAGTCTTCGCCAGTTTCTTGCTCTGGCAGGGTCCCTCCAGAGACAACCAAGACATGCTCCTTTTGGTAAATACTTCTTGTCATCTGTAGTAGTGTCAGGGTTTCATGATTGTTTATAGGATGAATCCCCTTGTAGGGCAGTCTCTGGGTGGACTTTACTTCAGTCTCTATTTCACACTTTGTCTCCTTTATTGCTCCTGTGAATATTTTGTTCCCTTTCTCAGAGGAACCTAAACACCCTCACTTAAGTCCTCATTCTTCTTGAGCTTCCTGTGCTGCGTGAATTGTAACTTGTTTATTTTGGGCTTTTGGGCTAACATCCACTTATTACCGAGGGCATACCATGTGCATTCATTTGTGATGGGGGTTACCTCCCTCAGGATGACACTTTCTAGTTCCATCCATTTGCCTATGAATTTGATGAATTCATTGTTTTTAATAGCTGAATGGTACTCCATTGTGTATCTATACCAAGGTTTCTGTATACATTCCTCTGTAGAAGGACATCTGGGTTCTTTCCAACTTCTGGCTATTATAAATAAGGCTACCATGAACATAGTGGGGCATGTGTTCTTATTACATATAGGAGCATTTTCTGGGTATATGCCCAGGAGTGGTATAGCTGAGTCCTCAGCCAATACTATGTCTAATTTTCTGAGGAATCACTAAAATGATTTTCACAGTGGTTTTAACAGCTTGCAATCCCAACAATAGAGAAGTATTCCTTTTTCCTCACATCCTCTCCAGCATCTGCTGTCTCCTGAGTTTTTATCTTAGCCATTCTGACTGGTGTGAGGTGGAATCTCAGTGTTGTTTTGATTTGCATTTCCCTGATGACTAAGGATGTTGAACTTTTCTTTAGTTGCTTCTCAGCCATTCAATATTCCTCAGGTGAGAATTCTTTGTTTAGCTCTGTACCCAATTTTTTTAATAGGCTTCTTTGACTCTCTGGAGAGTAACTTCTTGAGTTCTTTGTATACATTGGATATTAGTCCTCTATTAGATTTAGGCTTAGTAAAGATCTTTTCCTAATTTGTTGGTTGCCATTTTATCCTATTGACCATGTCCTTTACCTAATAGAATCTTTGCAGTTTTATGCCGTCCCATTTGTCGATTCTTGTTCTTAGAGCATAAGCCATTGGTGATCTGTCCAGGAACTTTCTCCCTGTGCCCATGTGTAGGGTTATTTGGTTCTATGTACTCTAATTCCTTGAATTCTTTGTATATAATGGATATTAACACTATATCAGATGGAGGATTGGTAAAGATCTTTTCCCAATCTGTTGGTTGCTGTTTTGTCCTATTGACAGTGTCCTTTACCTTACAGAAGCTTAAGGAAACATTTCCAATTGGCTACATCTGCAGTATTACTGCCTAGCAACATTAGATGCAAGCCATTCTCTTGCCTCTTTCCTCTGAATACCTAACACGCTGAAGAAGGACAGAGCATCCAACTCAGCATTATATTCCAAAAGAGAATGCACATTTATGACACTATGGTTGTGACAAAAACTCTGAGGATATTTTCATGAGGTGTATGCTTAGTATTAGAAACAGAGTAAAGCCAATAAAAGCCATGGATGAAGTTATCAGCACTATGAAACAGAAATATAAATAAAAAATGGAAAGACAAGACCCAAGGAGGAAGCCAAGCTGATGCCTGAGGTACTGAATGAGAACACACTACATGCATGAGGCTTTTCTATATTATGAGACAATACTGGCTTAAGAAACAAACACTTTGGAAATCAATTTGTATTTTTTCTGAAAATTAGGAATTGTTCTACCCCAAGACCTAGATATGCCACTTCTGTGCATATGCCAAAAAGATGCTCCACTCTACCAGAAAGCACTTGCTTAACAATATTCAGAGCAGCTTTATTTATAACAGTAAGAAACTGGAAACAACATGCATGTCCCTCAACTGAATAATGGAGAGAGATAATGTGGCACATCTACATAACAAACTACTACTCAGTGATTAGAAATAAGAACATCATGTAATTTGCATTAAAATGAATTCAACTAGAAAATATCATCATGAGTAAGGTAACCCAGAACCTGAAAGACATAAATGCTCTGTATTTACTTATAATTGGACATTAGCCACAAAGCACAGGAGAACTGATCTTCAATCCATAGACACAATGAAACTCAGGTAAGAAGGAGTGTCCAAGGAAGGATGTATAAATCTTACACAAAGGGTTAGCAATATGATTATTGTAGGTGGATGAAGACAGGTACTTGTAGGAGGGAGGTAAGAATGTATGTGGGGATGTGGATCAGGTGTGAAGAAAAGGGGACTTGAGAAGGTTGGGAGTGAGAATGGAAATCAGTGGGGGTCATATCTGGGTCTAGTCGGAGTCCTGGGAGAGGGGAGGCTTCAGGGAGTTTATGGGGGTGCCCCTAGTTGAGATTTTTACCCGCAGTGGATATTGAGACAAAAGTGTCCATCTCTTGTACCTTGGTGGTACTTCCAGTGGATATAGGAGAACATCAATCTATCTACAAAACCTTGAACCCAAAATCTTTCTTTCCAACAAGATGCACAGGGATAAAAATGGAGCAGAGACTGAGGAAACAGCCAATCAATGATTGCCCTAACTTGATACCCATCCCATGCGAGAGAGCCAGTTACTGACACTATTAATGATACTTTGCTCTTCTTGCAGCCAGGAACCTAGCATAACTTTCTCCTGAAAGACTTAATCCAACACCAGATGAAAGTACAGAGGGCTAGAGAGATGGCTCAGCAGTTAAGAGCACTGACTGCTTTTCCGGAGGTCCTGAGTTCAAATCCCAGCAACCACATGGTGGCTCACAACATCTGTAATGAGATCTGACACCCTCTTCTGGTGTGTCTGAAGACAGCTACAGTGTGTTTGCATAATTAATAAATAAATAAATAAATAAATAAATAAATAAATATTAAAAAAGAAAGAACATGCAGAGAACTTCTTAGAAACATCAGGCTGAGGCCAGGGAGCCTTGTGAAGCAGTATGGGATAGAACTGAGTAAGCTAGAGTGATCAAGGAAACCAGAAGAAGAACTGCAGTGTCAACTAATCTGAGTCTAAGACAGTTCACTAAGACTGAATCACCCACCAAAGAGCATGCATGGGCAAAACAGAGACTCCTTACACATTTGGAGCAGAAATACAGCTTGTTATTCATGTAGGTTTCCTAATAGTTGGGGCAGCTTTGTGTCTGACTCTATTACCTGCCATTGGATTCCCTTTCCCTAACTGGACTTCATGGTTGGGTCATGCAAATTCCTTGGTTCAGATATGCTTATTCCTCCTAGGACTAGATATCCCAGAACAGAGTTGAACAAATGGTGGACTTTCCTTTCTCTGAGGAGTTGAGGACAGGGTAATGTGTGGAGAAACATGTATTGGTGGATCTTGGAGGAGAAGAAGAAGGGGGCACTGTCATCATGATGTAACGTGATTAAAAATTAGTAAAAAATTAAACACATGAAATAAAATGAAACCATGTTTTGTTTAGTTTTGAAGAAGCTGTCCCTGTGTAACCATGGATAGTTTAATACTTACAGGTTAGACACAACTCCATCTCACAGAGCATCACCTGTCCCTGCAAGGAAAAAAGTTTGTGCCACCAAGCCAAGATAACATAGAACCTCAATAATTGCCTTTTAAAAGCCAGAAATATTAATCTGAAGTGAGCCTTGAAAAAACATTCATGTTTGATTAACTCACCTACAAATTAGAAGGTTTGGGTAGAGTGTTATGACCCATCTTTGCCAAGCCAAGATTATGGAATCAGAAGCAAAGAGTTTCCAAATTGCAGCCAATGTGAGCTATACTGTCCAGTAAAAAGTCAACCTGAGCAATAGAGGAAAAACCAGTCTGAAGAAAACAAATGTGTACATTAAGAAATAAAACCAACATTTGAGATGAAGTAAAGGTGTCTTGGGAAAGAAACCTTTCTCTGTGATGATGAGAGTTACGATGAGATTCTAAAGGGTTAAGTGTTTGAGGGAGCAATAGCAGAGCCATGGTGGGTCTTACCTTTAATCCCAGCACTTGAGAGGCAGAGGCAGGCAGACCTTTGAGTTCAGTGAGAGCCAATGATACAAAGAAAACCCTGTTGAAAAGGAAAGACCTATAAAACAAAAATTCCTCAGAGATGTAAGCCTCATTTGCCTGAGCATAGGCAACTTCCCCCAAAACTGGGCTCTGCTCTTGTAATTGTCAAGGTTTGTACAAATTACGTTTCACTTTCTGTAAAAAGACTTGCTTGACTATAACTGCACATATGCAGGATATGTGCTTGACTGCACTGTGTGTTAGGACTAATGATTCCCTAGTGATATTGTTCTGCAAGGTCCCCAAAAGACCACAAGGATCCCATTCCAATATAATGACATTATAGTAGGGTTTCTTTATTACAAGTTTAGGCTTGGGCTTTCCTCTAACTTAACCCTGACACTGAAGGACACTAAAGCAGAGCAGCCTTGAACCCTCAGCAGGTCAAAGTTTTATAGGGAATGTTAGTAAGTTAAAGGGGTGTCTAACTTGGCACATATCCAATAAAATACTGTTGTGACAGGTGGGTGTTCTGAAGCAAGACCATGAATAGTCACAAACTTCTAAAATTACATCAGAACAACCAGACTAATTTTTCACTATGTGTTAGTAGGAAGTCCTACGGTGTAACTCTGGCCAAGGACAAGCAGTGGGGGCCTTCTGGGTACTTGGGTGTAGTTCATGTCCACCTGTGGGTCAACGTCTCAGGTCTTCTTTTTAAAAATGAAAGCAGGAGAGCTGGAGAGATGTCTCAGGGGGTAAGAGCACTGACTGTTCTTCCCAAGGTCCTGAGTTCAAATCCCAGCAACCACATGCTGGCTCACAACCATCTGTAAAGAGATCTGCCGCCCTCTTCTGGTTACTGAAGACAGCTACAGGGTACTTACATATGATAAATAAATCTTTAAAAAAAAAATGAAGGCAGGTCCCAATGTGAAGTATATTCGGCCTTCAAAATGTTTAGTCTGATCCTAAAACTGAGGGAGTACCTGAATAGAATACCAGAGGAGAGTATTCAGGTTCTTAAACTGCCATAAATGTATGACTCCCATACAGGGGAAGCCACTGGTGATCCTCTCTTGATCAAGTCACATTTGGAGTTGTCTTTCTAAGTCCACAAGAGACATGCCCTCACTATCCCACTCTTCTTCATTTCAAGTCTACCTGCAATGTCTCATCCACTGAACACTATTTTGGTCTGTATGTATCAGTGTCTGAAAGTCACATTTTCTGAGATGCCCTGGTGAAAGTCCAATCCCTAGCCAGTCATTTTTCAGTATCCAAGAGTCACCTGCCCATGTTGACTTAAGGCCAACAAGGACAAACCTAGTCTTTCCATCAGACCCACAGTGCTGACCACATGGAAGATAGATGTCACTGCAAAGTGGCTGCTGAGGTCTGCCTTTAGGCTCTGTGTGTCTTGGAATTCAGGGAATCATTCAGCAAATCTGGCCACAAAGACACACCCTAATCAGACATGGCCTGCATTCTTAGGTCGTGTATTCATCCCATGTCTTAGGAATCTGTAAGTCTCATCCATCACAAAAATCACCAGGATGCCAGAATGTTACAGGATGTTATTTTACACTGCAAACTTTGAGATTGTATTCTTTTCAGAAAAAACAAAATAAAATTTGTTTCTGGTTCTGTTATTATTCATCCCTTAGCACCCCCTTTAATCCCTCTGTCTGGAATACAAACATGATGTTAGTATACACCTTAAATCCCAAACAATGAAGGTAAAGTTGTTTTGTAGAATGTACCTACAAATTTGAAAAAAATTGTAGCTGTGTGGGAGACAAAGTGAAGAATCAGAGAAAGATTTAACAGAATAGGTTCTTTCCAACTCTCCCAAGAAGAGAAAACAAAGTGCAACTCCTTGGAAGGTAAATGCAAGGAAAGAGAGGAGGCAGTTTTATCTGGAGAGTTTTACAGAGACAGGCTGAAGAGATAACAAGCTAGGCCCAGGTGAACACAGATAAGACAGAGAGTAAGAAGGATTCAGATTAGAAGAGATTGCAAAAATTAGTATGAGGCCAAGCAGATCAATTCAGGAGAGGCTTAGAGAGATACACCAGACAGAGATCACAAAGGAGAAAAAAGGGTGAGTTTATTCAGAAATGAGGCTCGACTCATTGTAAACCTAGATTAGATTGTACAGAGGCTAGAAGCTTGCCAAGGTTAACAGACAGGGTAGTAAGCCTCTGAGATTACAGTTAGGTCAGGAGAATAAAATATACTTTTACATCTAGCAAGTAAATGTTATATTTACACCAGAGTCCCTGCCCTAGAATAGTAGCGAACTCAGAGTGCCCTACTGTACGTTCTAGTTGCCTCAAGTCAAAACCCTCATCTGAAAGAGACATGGAACTTCACACCATGCCTTAGGGAAGGTAGTTAAGTCTTCCTCCCTTGCCCAGCCAATTATCCAGACATCTGGAGATTGGGAAGGTCCTTGAGTTCGCATCTATGCCCAGTCAATAAATGTAAAGACCATCAGGGCCACCAATCCTTATGTGTCTAGTTGCTGTTGCTATAATCTGTCCTAAAACAATTTTATAAAGGCTTATGAAAGAAAGGAGTCATCTCTCTTTTGGGTGCAGGGCGACCCCAGCATGCTAGAAAGATAAGCCTCTTGCTTTTGCATTGAACTCCATTCTTCAGTCTCATTTAGGATTCTCCTGGTAGGTAAGACTCACTTTGAGTCTTACATTTGGTACACTGGCTGGGAAGCCAGACCCTCAATGATGGCAAGAGAAATGGTGGTCTCAGAACCTGCCAGAGCCTAAAATGTCAGGTACCTCAGTTGTCTGTCTCTGTTTCTTATGTTTTCCTTTCAGTTTGCTTGTGAGTGTCTGTAAGGCTTTTAGAGAAGCCTGTGGTCAGTGGTTGGTTGTTTACGGTGGGCAGATGTGCCTTACCACAGTGACTGCAGGGTGACTGGAGGAAGCTTCCGCTACCACAGAGGGTAATGTGAGGACACTGCTCCTTTTGGAACCTTCTAGACTGTCTCCAGCGGGAGCTGGCTGAGTCACCTGGTTACTGGGTTGTTTCACCTGTGTCAGGGGCAAATTGTCTGTCTTCCTCGTGACTCTTTGTGTTATTGGACTGGGACTGATGACATTTTTGGACATGTGACAGGCAGAATCAACCCCCCCTTGAACTGGTAGTTAATTATTGGGTGAGGTCAGTGACCTCCTTTTGGGGAGACCCCACTCCATTCTCGGGTTAGCGTATACCCAAGGAAATGCAAGAGACCGACTTGATGCAAACGCTGGAGGCAGTTTATTATCAGAGCTCTGGGCCTACACATATCTCACACAGGAGACAGAGGAGTCACCCCTTATCTTTTATGGCTGGTCTGTTTGTGGAATGACTCAACCACAACTTTGCTTCAAGCTTGTCCAGCATGCCCGGGCTCTAAGACTGCTTGCTGCCTCAACTATGGATTCTGAAAAGTCCCAACTCCCTTCAATTGCACTCATAACTTGTCAGTGATAATTTTAAAAACGAGATTGATAACTTTGTGTTCCTCAGAATGACTCCCTTTCAGAGTCGGTTGGCTTGAGATTTGGACCTTTGATCTCCCAGGTGTTATGGCAGTCAAGAAGATATTCAAGGTCGGGTCAGCCATCTAACCTAACCAGGTTCCTTATATTGTGATTGGGAAGGAATTTGATACTGATCCCCCTTTGTGGGTTAAGGCCTTTCCTACCATCAAGCCTTCACAGGTCCTGCCCATCCAGGAATGAAAAGAATCATCACCTAGTGAGTCAACTCCAAAGAAAGTCTTACAGGAACCTGGAGCTATGGGCCTACTCCTCTTAGAGCCCCTACCTCTGCCTCCCTACTGCCCTATGGTGGCTCCCAAGGTCCCACCACAAGGTATCATGGCTAGAGCCAAGGCAACTCCCACCCACTTCCAGACCTGCCCTTCCCCTGGGGATTTACCCACACCTCCCCCACTTAGGTGAATATCCAGGACTCAATAAGGGAGCCCAGAGCAGGAGAAGCCCTTTCCCTGATAAAAATGCAGCCCTTCCCCTACAGGCTATTGGGCCCTTAGATGCAGCTGGCAACCAAGCCATGCAGTATTGGCCTTTTTCTTCTTCAGATTTGTACATTTGATAGTCACAACACTGACCTTTCTCTGATAACCCTAAGGGGCTTACTAACTTGATAAAGTCTATTCTTTTTACTCATCAGCCCACCTGGGATAATTGTCAACAGCTCCTTCAGGTTCTTTTCACCATGGAGGAGAAGGAGCAGACCCTCTTGAAAGCTAGAAAGAATGTTCCAGGAGTGAATGGTGCCCCAACCCATAATCCCTCTGAGATCAATGAAGGGTTTCCTCTTCAGAGACTGGACTGGGATTTTAATTCAGTTGGAGGTAAGGAACACTTAAAGGTCTATCACCAGGCTCTTTTGTCTGGTCTCAGGTGCGACACACTTTTGACTAAGGTAAGAGAGGTTAAGCAGGGACCCATGGAGTCACTGGAGGTTTTCTTAGAGAGACTTATGGAGGTATTCTGGCAGATATGCCATATGACCCAAGTAGTGAAGAACGTAAGGCTACAGTGAGTATGGTTTTATACACTAGGCTAGTAGAGATGTCTAAAAGAAACTTCAGAAGTTAGAAGGGTTGCAGGATAAATTGAGAGATTTAGTGCAAGTGGCAGAAAAAGTCTATCGAAATAGGGAAACTGAGGAAGAGAAAGAAGCAAGGTTGAATAAAGAAGAGGATAAAAGGCAAATGAAATGGGAAAAGAGTCGTGAGGGAAAGCAGGGAAGAGGGAGCCACACTGGAAGGAGTGGAAGCAGCTGGACAAGGAACAATGAGAACACTGCAAGGAAAAGGTCCACTGGGCCCAAGAATGTCCCAATAAGAAAAAAGACATCTGGTGAGCCTTGGGAAGGGTGATCTAAAGACCCCAAGATCCTTTCCATGGGTGGAGACAATGAATAGGAAGGATGGGGTTTGTAACCCCTCCTGGAGAACAGAAAGTGGAAGGAAAGAATACCCAATTCTTAGTTGATACAGGGGCTCAATATTCCAACTTGCTACACTCTGATGGGCCACTGTCAAGCAATAAGCCATGGGTCCAAGTGGCTACTGGCACCAAACTATATTCATGGACTACCCAAAGATCTGTTGACATAGGCTACACTAGGCTAGTAGAGATATCAAAAAGAAACTTCGGAAGTTAGAAGTGATGCAGGATAAGTTGTTGAGAATGTTAGGGCAATAGGCATGGGCTGGGTATCCCATTCTTTTATGGTCATTGTCAATTGCCCCTACCATCTATTAGAGAGAGACCTACTCTCAAAGATGGGTGAAAAAATTAATTTCCTCCCAGAAGGGCCTCAAATCAAAGGACCAAGTAGGGAGCCAATTCAAGTGCTCACTATTAATTTAGAAGATGAGTACCAGTTATTTGAACAAATCCCCAAAGGGTCTACACCAAAGGAAATGGACTGGTGGCTGGAGGCTTTTCCCCAAGCATGGGCAGAGACAGCTGGGATGGGGAAATAAAGGCACCAGCCTCCAGTGGTGGTTAAGCTAAGGGAACAAGCCTCTCCTATCTCTGTCTGGCAGTACCCAATGTCCAGGAAGCCCAGGAAGAGAAAATACCCCTTATTAATAGATTCTTACAGCTGGGAATTTTGCAGAAATATTGATTGGCCTAGAACACCCCGCCTTCCCCATGAGAAAACCTGGAACTAAGGATTACTGGCTAGTACAGGATTAAAGAGAAATGAATAAATGGGTGGCTGACATCCACCCCACAGTACCCAACCCATGCACTCTCCTGGGCTCTTTATCATCCTCCAGGACTTAGTATACAGTTCTAGAGGAAAAGGATGTGTTTTCTCTGTCTTCCACTAGCAGCCAAGAGTCAAGAATATTTTCCCTTTGAATGGAAATTCCCTGATAAATGGATCACAGGGCAGTTGACTTGGACTAGATTGCCCCAAAGCTTTAAGAACTCAACAACCATCATTGTTCAAGAGAATCTATGGCCACAAATCTCTGCCCTGTATGCCCCAGGAACATCATCCATACACAACGTCCAGTCAGGGGATGTGGACTATATCTGGAGACATCTAGCAGGAACACTAGACTCCAGGTGGAAAGGACCCTATGTCATGTTGCTAACCATGCCAACTACTGTCAAAATAGATGGAGTTGCTGCCAGGGTCCACATCACCCATGGAAAACTGGGTAGTGGACCTACATCGGTTCAGTATCGTCACACTGGAAAGCACAACAAACCTCAAACACATAGAAGCTTAAACTCTCCAGATGGCCAAGTGATCAGGCTTCTTCTTCCTGACCACTGTGCTTGGACTCCTTGCCTAGAAGACTCGAGCCAGGCCAGGCAGCCCTCATCAACCTCCAAGACTAACCTGGCAGGTAGTCCTAGCCACCAGGGATATGGTCTGGTCAAACACTGGGGAACACCCTCCAAATACTTGTTGGCCTACTTTATCCTCTGATCTGTGTAGCCTGGAAGGCAGACTGGACACCTGGGATAAATGGAGTGGGGGGGCTGCCTGAGTGCCACGGAAAAAAGTTCAAGCTCACTGACACCTTGCACATGCAGGGGAGTATGGGATAGGGACATAGGTTGTGGATATCCCCAGCTAAGTGATAACCTTCATCAGGTTCTAATTTATGTGTGACCCCAGAATGGGAGATTCAGGTCTATGGCTCATTGATGCAGAGGACCAGAGAACATTTACTGGAAGCACAGCTCTAGATGGGACTTGATTACAGTAAGCAGGGCCTTGAAGGGAAGGGGGCTTATAAGCAGCAGCTGTGGGAGATATCATAGTTTGACAAAAAACCTCCACTAAGGAATCCATCCTGATGACACCTGGGGAAACCAGCATCTATCAGGGACTTGGACAGAAAAGTGTCCCTGCCTTAACTTTTCTTGCAACACTATTACCATATAGTTCACCCCAAAGAGAAAAGAAGCTCACAACTTGGGAGTTGGTAGCTCCTGGGGGTTAAGATTATACCAGACATGATATGATAATGACCTACTGTTTACTATCACGTTAAAGACAGAGACCCTCATGACCCCAGTTGGACTAACAGAATCCTAAAGATGGCTTCCAACCCAGCACTTCTGCACAAGGCCCAGGATTTATCCTTACTATTCCCAAGTTAGGAGTAACTCTCACCACCAGGGTCACCCCTCCTCCTGACTTCCTTACATTCTATAGAAGCAAGGTCAAGACAGTCTCCCCTAACAGGGAACTAATTGAAAAAAAAAAAAACCTTTTTTGTGATCAATTGATATCCCACTAAATACTAAAGACTAAACCTGATCTAACCAGATCTTGTTAGTTATGTTATCATATACCTCCCCCTATTATGAAGGTATAGCTTTCAATCCATACATTATAGCATCTAATGACTCCAATACTTGTAGATGGGTAGAGAAATCTGGAGTTGGCCTCAATTTTCAAGCTGTGTCTGAAAAGGACTATGTCTAGGAAAGGTACTCAGCTCTCACTCCCATTTGTGTAGCCAACATTGGTCAACAGCATAGAGTGACACATATTACATCACCCCAGAAAATGGATGATGGGCCTGCTCTACAGGGTTGACTCCTTATGTTCACTCCACTGTTTTTAACACCATCAAAGATTTCTGTGTCATAGTGCAACTGGTCCCCCACCTCATTTATCATCCTCATAGGGAACTCCTGAATCATTGGAATGGAGACACTTAGTGTCAGAAAAGAAAACCTCATATTGCTCACAGTTCCCCTACTCTAGGGTCTAGAGAGAGGAGGTACTGCTACTGGAGCATCAGCACTTGCCTTCAGGGGGGAAAATTATTAGAGCCTACTGACTGCCATGAATATAGATATCAAGAGGTTTGAAATTCAATCTCTCATCTCCAGGAGTCACTTATTTCCCTCTCACAAGTGGTGCTCCAGAACTGCAGGGGGTTAGACTTATTGTTCATTCAACAAAGAGGTTTATGAGGTGCTGCACTCAATGAGGAGTGCAGTTTCTACATAGAGTACTCAGGGGTAGTTAAAGACTCAATGGCTAAAGTACAAAATGGGATGGCCTGAAGAAAGAGAAAGAGAACAAAACCAAAGATGGTTTGAATCCTGATTTAATTTGTCCCCATGGTTAACTACTCTAGCTGGACTCTTGATTATCCTACCTTTGCTGCTAACCTTTGGACCCTGCATTTTAAATTGCTTAGGTAATTTTATTAGAGTACAGCAGATGCTACTTAGACAACACTATAAAGATATACCTCTCAATGTTTCTGTCTATACGTTAACTTGCTTATAGATTATGGTTAATTGCTTCACGATTGAAGCACTAAGCACTCATAAGAAAAGGGTGAAATAGAGAGCCCTGACATAGAACTTCCCACCAGGCCTTAGGGAAAGTCTCCCTCCCCTGCCCAGCCAATCATCCAGCAACCTGGAGATAGGGAAGGTCCTTGAGTTCCCCTCCCTGCCCAGCCAATTAATGTAAAGATCACCAGTGCCAACAACCACTACATGCCTAGTTGCTGTTGCTATAGTCTGCCCTCAAAAATGCATAAAAAGCTTATGAAAAGAAGAGAAGGGGTCTCCACTCCTCTGGATGTAAGATGACCCCAGCACACTAGAAAAATAAACCCCTTGATTTCACATAGAACTCCATTCTCAATGTTCATTTGGGGGTCTTTCACTAGCTAAGGCTCACTTTGATTCTTACACATCCATCTCAGCATGTGGAGTCTGACAAGAACCGATACAGACACAGGTAACCTTTTTGCCACCAGGTTACTATAGCCTGCTCATTTCAATCTTATTCCTCTTTGGAAAGTCTATGTGATCGGCCTCTTGTCCTGGCAAAAAAGACACTGGTAATCTGTCATGGGCCTTAAAAAGACAGCATCAATGCCATATGCCTAGGTTACCCAGGCTCTTATTTCCATAGGTTGAGTTTGCCAAGGATGGACTGAGGAGAATCTCAGAATTTGTCTGGCATCACTCTTTATTTTGAATTCATTATAGTGTCCTCTGAGACACTGGACTTTATTACAATAATCTAGGGAATGAGTAGAATCCCTGCTAACTAGTGTCCACATGGCTGCATATCCAGACTTTGTCTCAAATGTAAAAGTGAACCAAGATGTGTAAGTTTCTCCAAAGCAGATATAGAGCCATGTGACTGCATGAGAATACCCTAAATGGCTGTGAGTCTGAGATAGTCGAGGCAATATATGGCATGCCTTCTGCATACATCAGTTTCCCTCCTCTCGCCCCCTTCCTTCTTTCTGCATTTTGCTATGGTTGGAAGAGCAGTAATACTTTTGTTACAGCAATAGGATTGCTCTAGATTTTAAGATATGGCTGGGCTATGTTGTAAGACCCCAGTGTCACAAAACAAAAAGAAAGAAAGAAAGAAAGAAAGAAAGAAAGAAAGAAAGAAAGAAAGAAAGAAAGAAAGAAAGAAACAAAGAAACAAAGAAACAAAGAAACAAAGAAACAAAGAAACAAAGAAAGTCAAATGAGTGCAAAGTCACACTGGACACAAGAAAAAGCATCACCCACTTGGTCAATCTCATTTTATCGGAGTGCTGGAGCATGCAGGAGAAAATATAGCAATCACTGTGTGGGGACTGGATTATGGGAGTGCTTACCTAGGTTTCAGGAGGCCCAGAGGAAATCCACAGTTCTTGAGCCAGGATTAGTGTAGCACAAATGCAAGCAAATCTAGAATTTGAGAAGTAGTATACAAAAGGAGTGCCAGGGCATCCCAGGCTAAAATGGTTCTTACCCGAA
The DNA here is from genome assembly GCF_947179515.1 of Apodemus sylvaticus. Classification (NCBI taxonomy): domain Eukaryota; kingdom Metazoa; phylum Chordata; class Mammalia; order Rodentia; family Muridae; genus Apodemus; species Apodemus sylvaticus. The sequence continues at coordinate 158,071,999 of NC_067474.1, forward strand.
TAAAATCAAAACACACAAAATCCTTGGGTCATTTCGAGCTATTTAGTTTGCTTTATTTATAAATTAAATGGCATACTCTCCCATGCAACATTGTGAGGTATCTCTGTTTTCTGGAATTTTTTTCACCACTTTTTATTTTCAGTTTTTTTTTTCTGTATAGACTCATCACTATTATTTAATCTCTGTATGTTGTGATGAGTATAAAACTCAATACATGCCAGATGCATGGTCAACCCTGGAGCTATATGCTAGACCCTTCCAAAGGGCTTTTTGAGAGATGATGAACTATAATGAATCTTGACCTGGGACAGGTTCTTTCACTGCACCAACAAAGCCTCATCCAGGATCCTTTCTTACTGCTTGGAGCTAAGTTCCCATGACACTGTCCTGACCAAAAGGGACGCAATGGGCTTAATTGCCCACCATACTCTACCTATCACCCTCTGCGTCTCCTGGACCCACATACTTTCATGTCATACCTAGATCTCAAACTGTCAAAAAGTATGGAGCTTCTTTGCAATGGTGTAGCAGGTCAGGACTTGGCTTCAGTCTCTGTTAGGAGGGCACTGAGTCTGTAAAATTTCCTTTTGACCTCTGTAGGAGTGGCTGCGGCATGCTCACATGCATTGAGAGACCAGAATTTTTAAGTTCAGACTCCATTTTGGGAACTTGAACTCAGGTAAACTAACAGGCTGGTAAATAACATTAGTATCCTAGTTACCCACCCAACAAAAACCCAAGGCTAGCTCCAGTCTCTAGGCTAACCCTCAATAAGATATGCATCTACAGGCTACCCACCCCCCAAAAACCAACATCTAACACCAGTATCCAGGTGATTCTCTCAACAATTCTGTAGTCCCAGGTTACAAGCCTGCCCCTGCCTAATGGCTATCAATGCAGAGAAAAACAAAAATTAAGTTTATGGTTTGATTCCCCGCACCAGTCAATTACGTTTCAGGCTTCAGTAGCTTTCAAATTAGATGCTTGTAACTCACCCCTTGCCTGCTGCTTTCTATAAAAGCTTACCCCAAAAGGTGTTCTGGGCTCATCTCCATCAAACCTGTCCTACTGTGTCAGGGCTGGCAGGTGGGGTGGAGTGCCCAAGCTCTATCTTGTGAATGAAGTCCCTGTTGTGATTTTCAATAGATCAACTCCTGTCTGTTTTCTTTTAGTTTCACTAACACTTCCCTGGCATTACAGCATCAAAACCCAAAAATAAGAAACAAATTTAGTTTTCATTGAACTAAAGTAATAATTTGAATTTAGGAACTGAGAGGTGGCTCAGTGGTTAAGAACACTATTTGTTTTCCCAGAGGACCTGTTGTGGATACACATTTCCAAACAACTTTATTTCCAGGGAATCTATTGCCCTTTTCTATCTTCCATGTGCTTCAAGCACACATATGGTGCACAAATAGGCAGGCAGACACTCATGCACATAAGGGAAACAAAAAGAAAGAGTCAAAGCATGGTGAGAATCTCACAGGTTCTTATAACCTAGGGTATCAGCTTTCCCCTGCCTGGATTTGGAGATCTCTCAACATTGTCCAGATTAGGTAAGTCCCTCATATCTGTCAGGATACCTCACCACATACAGCCTAGTCTATCTTTGTCCTCAGTTTAAATATTGTATATAGTTATTGATTGGTCCTTTTTGTGAGGAGATCTTTCTTTCTGTATGACCTTGTTACTGTCTGACCTGGTACTCACAGAGATACTCCTACCTCAGAAACATGAAGGCTGCTTAACCATAATATCCAAGTGTGTTCTCAATCATATCCAATTATTTATTGGGTCACTGTGGTTTTCTTTCTTTAAGACAGTCCCATTAAGAATGTAATGCTGACATTGAATTCAAGGCGATCCATGCTGGAATGACAGCTGTAAGTTACTCAAGTTCCTTAAGTGCTGATCTTGATGTCACTTTAAGCCTGGCATGCTTGGCTGTGCCTTTACTTCCAGCAACAGAAATGGATGCAGAGCCTTAAGCATGAAAGGAGAAAGAGGAACACTCCTCCACTGCTGGTGGGGTTGCAAATTGGTACAACCACTCTGGAAATCAGTCTGGCGGTTCCTCCGAAAACTGGGCACCTCACTTCCAGAAGATCCTGCTATACCACTCCTGGGCATATACCCAGAGGATTCCCCACCATGTAATAAGGATACATTCTGTACTATGTTCATAGCAGCCCTATTTATAATTGCCAGATGCTGGAAAGAACCCAGGTATCCCTCAACAGAAGAGTGGATGCAAAAAATGTGGTATATCTACACAATGGAATACTATTCAGCCATTAGAAACAATGAATTCATGAAATTCTTAGGCAAATGGATGGAGCTACAGAACATCATACTAAGTGAGGTAACCCAGACTCAAAAGGTGAATCTTGGTATGCACTCACTAATAAGTGGATATTAACCCAGAAACCTGGAATACCCAAAACATAATCTACACATCAAATGAGGTACAAGAAGAAAGGAAGAGTGGCCCCCTGTTCTGGAAAGACTCAGTGAAGCAGTATTCAGCAAAACCAGAACGGGGAAGGACAGGGGGACAGAAGGGGGCTTATGGGATGTTCTGGGAGTGGGTGGGCTAGGAAAGGGGAAATCATTTGAAATGTAAATAAAACATATATCGAATAAAAAAAAATAAAAAAAATAAAACAGGGAAAATGGAAAAAAAAAAAAAAAAGAAATGGATGCCGAGGCAGGCCAATCTCTTGGTTTGATGTCAAACCAGGGATAATATGTGTCTTAAAAAAGAAAAATAAGCAAGCAAGCAAATAAACAAAACCAAAAAGTATTTGTAGATGCTAATTTATACATAGTCCATTCTTTTCATGAGGGCTAGAAGAGCTAAGCACAATTTATTTATCATCAAAATATAGGCTGAGTTCTCATGCTTCTTAGTGATCCCTTTCCACTGTGAAGAATTCACCAAAAACACTATGGGAATGAATTAGATGGGGTCTTTGGGAACTAGGATAGTTTGAACATGCTTCACAAGTCAACAGAAGAATTATAATTTTAAAACCAACAAAGGCTGGACCAAACAGTCCTGGATTGGATATGTGGTGTTGCCACTTGCTGAGATGTTATAGAACATACCTTTAATCTCATCACTTGGAATGCACAGGCAGGAAAATCTGTGTGAGTTCAAGGCCAGTGTGATATATCAAGTCAGTTCCAGGACAGTGAAAAATACAGGTGTCTCTGTAAAGATGCTGTCTCAAAAAAAAAAAAAAAAAAAAAAAAAAAAGCAAAAGAGTTATATAAAGGTCACTAATTAATGAATGGGACCTCATGAAACTGAAAATATATTAAAAGGCAAAGAACACTGACATTCAGGGAAAGTGGCAGCCTAAAAAAAAAATAGAAAATTTATGTTACCAATACCCTATCTGATAGAGGACTAATATCCAAAATATATGAAGAACTTAAAAAACTAAACATCTAAAATCTAAAGAATCTAATTGAAATCGGTGTACAGATTGAAAAAGACTATTCTTCATTTTTTAAAACTATTTATAGCCAAGCAGGTGGTGGTGCATGCCTTTAATCCCAGCACTTGGGAGGCAGAGGCAGGCGAATTTCTGAGTTCCCGGCCAGCTTGGTCTGCACAGTGAGTTCCAGGACAGCCAGGACTATACAGAGAATCCATGTCTCAGAAAAAAAAAAGAACTATTTATTGGGGGCTGGAGAAATGGCTCAGTGGTTAAGGGCACTGACTATTCTTCCAAAGATCCTGAGTTCAAATCTCAGTGACCCCATGGTTACTCACAATGGTCTGTAATGTAATCTGACACCCTATTCTGGTATGTCTGAAGACAGATACAGTGTACTGAGACGTAACAATGCATATAATCTTTAAGCCAGAGTGAGTGGGGCATACTGGAGTGAGCAGGGGTCCTGAAATCAATTCCCTGCAACCACATGATGGCTCACAACCATCCACATAACTTCAGTGTATGCATATACAAAATAAATGAATAAATCTTTAAAAATAAAAATATTACAGGATCTTTGAGATTTCTTTTTTTAAATTAGATATATTCTTTATTTACAATTCAAATGATGTCCCCTTTCCTGGTTTCCTCACACACACCAGAAAATCCCCTAACCCATCCCCACTCTGCCTGCTCACCACTCTACCCACTCCTACTTCCCTGTACCAGCATCCCCCTGTACTGGGGCATTTACCCTTCTCAGGTACACGGGCCTCTCCTCCATTTGATGTCCAACAAGGCCATCCTCTACTGCATGTGCATCTGTAGCCATGGGTCCCTCCATGTGCAATCCATGGATCGTGATTTAGTCCCTGGGACCTCTGGAAGTGCTGAGTGGCTCATATTGTTGTTTCTCCTATGCTGCTGCAAACCTCTTCAGCTCCTTGTGTCCTTTCTCTAGCTCCTCCACTGGGGACACTGTGCTCAATTCAATGGTTAGCTGAGAGTGAAATCTTTGGTATTTGTCATGCACTGGCAGAACGTCCCAGGTGACAGCTATAAGAGGCTACTATCAGCAAGCCCTTGTTGGTATCCACAATAGTGTCTGGGTTTTGTAACTATACGGGATAGATCCCTAGGAGGAGAAGTCTCTGTATACCACAGTCTCTGCTCCACATTTTGTCTCTGTATCTCCTCCTGTGGGTATTTTGTACCCCCTTCTAAGAAGGACCAGAGTATCTATACTTTGTTCTTTCTTCTTGAGCTTTATTTGGTTTGTGAATTGTATTTTGGGTATTCCTGGATTCTGGGCTAATATCCACTTATCAGTGAATGCAAACCATGTTTATTTTTTTTGGATTGGGTTAGCTCACTTTGCCCTGCAAAGTGACCAGAACTTGGAAGGGGTCCCCGCAGCCTCTGCCATCTTCACTGCTGGACAAACCAGGCAGGCAACACCAGGTACACAGAGACAACCGAGTATAGCATTGCTTGGAACAAGGCACACCAGGGCTCCAACAGAATCCAAGAGTAGGGCAGCCCATCAGCAGTCTGTGCCAGGGAAAACCCAGTCATCCAGAGGTGCGGAAATAGCATTATAGGCTCACAGGTGGTTCAAGTACCAGCCAGTGACAATAGGACCAACTAATGCCAGAGATAACCAGATGGCAAAAGGCAAATGTAGGAATGTTACTAACAGGAATCAAGGCAATATGGCAGTATCCAAACCCAGTTCTCCGACAACAGCAAGTCTTGGATACCCCCCAACACATGAGAAAAACAAGATCTGGATTTAAAATCACATATAATAATGCTGTTGGATTACAAGAAGGACATAAATAAACCTCTTAAAAAAGTATAGGAGAAAATGAATCAAAAGATAGAAACCCTAACAAAGGAAACACAAAAATCATTTAAAGAAAATCAGGAAAATATGGGTCAACAGACAGAAGCCAATAAAGAGGAAATGCAAAAAACCCACTTTAAGAAATACAGGACAACTTGGGTCAACAGGCAGAAGCCATGAAAGAGGAAACAAAAATTCCTTAAAGAATTACAGGAAAACACAAACAAACAAGTGAAGGAACTAAGCAAAACCATCCAGGATCTAAAAACTGAAGTAGAAACAACTAAGAAATCACAAAGGGAAACAACTTTGGAGATAGAAAACCTTAGGAAGAAATCATGGGTCATAGATGCAAATATCAATAACAACAGAATACAAAAAAATAGAAGAAAGAATCTCAGATGCCAAAGGTACCATAAAAATTATTGACTCAACAGTCAAAGAAAATGCAAAATACAAAAAGGTTGTAACCCAAAACATCTGGGAAATCCACAGCAAAATAAGAAGACCAAACATAAGGATTATAGGTATAGATGAGAGTGAAGATTTACAACTTAAAGGGCCAGTAAATATTTTCAACGAAAGTATGGAAGAAAACTTCCCTAACCTAAAGAGCGAGATGCCCACAAACATACAAGAAGCCTACAGAACTCCAAAGAGACTCGACCAGAATAGAAATACCTCCTGTCACATAATAATCAAAACTCCAAATGTACTAAAGAAAGAATATTAAAGGCAGTAAGAGAAAAAGTCCAAGTAACATATAAAGGAAGACCTATCAGAATTACATCAGACTTCTCACCAGAGACCATGAAAGCTAAGATCCTGGACAGATCCCATGCAGACTCTAAGAGAACACAAATGTTAGCCAAGACAACTATATCCAGCAAAACTCTCAATTACCATAGATGGAGAAACCAAGATATTCCATGATAAAAACAAATTTACACAATATCTGTCCACAAACTCAGCCCTACAGAGTGTAATAGGTGGAAGACACCAATACAAAGAGGGAAATTACACCCTGGAAAAAGCAAGATAGTCATCTTTCATGAAACCCAAAAGAAGATAACAACTCGAGCATAAAAATAACATCAAAAATAATGGGAAGTAAAAATTACTATTCCTTAATATCTCTTAACATCAATGGACTCAATTCCCCAATAAAAAGACATAGACTAACAGACTGGATATGTAAACAGGGCCCAACATTTTGCTGCATACAGGAAACACAACTCACTGTCAAAAGCAAACACTACCTCAGAGTAAAAAGCTGGAAAACAATTTTACAAGCAAATGGTCTCAGGAAACAAGCCACTGTAGCCATTCTAATATCAGGTAAAATTGAATTTCAACCTAAAGTCATCAAAAAGGACACAGAAGGACACTTCTTACTGGTCAAGGGAAAAATCCACAAAGAAGAACTCTCAATTCTGAACATCTATGCTGCAAAAGCAAGGGCACCCTCATTCATAAAAGAAACTTTACTAAAGCTCAAAGCACACATTGCACCTAACATAATAATTGTGGGTGACTTCAACACTCCAGTCTCCTCAATGGACCAATCAGGAATGCAGAAACTAAACAGGGACACAGTGAAATTAATTGAAGCTTAGGATCAATTGGATTTAACACATATATATTCATCCTAAAGCAAAAGAACATATCTTTTTCTCAGCACCTCATGGAACCTTCTCCAAAATTGACCATATAATTGGTCACAAGACAGACCTCAACAGATATAAGAAGATCGAATTAATCCCATGCCTCCTATCAGGTCACTATGGAGTAAGGGCAATCTTCAATAGCAACAAAAATGACAAAAAGACCACATACACATGGAAGCTGAACAATACTCTACTCAATGAAGGAAGAAATAAAGAAGAAAATGAAAGATTTTCTAGAATTTAATGAAAATGAAGGCACAACATACCCAAATTTATGGGGCACAATGAAAGCAGTGCTAAAATGAAAACTCATAGCCCTGGGTGCCTCTAAAAAGAAACTGGAGAGAGTATATACTAGCAGATTAATGGCACACATGAAAGCCCTAGAACAGAAAGAAGCTAATTCACCAAAGAGGAGTAGAATTCTTGAAATCATCAAACTCAGGGCTGAAATCAATCAAGTAGAAATGAAGAGAACCATACAAAGAATAAAAATAAAAATAAAAAAAATTAAAAAAAAAAAACAGGAACTGGTTCTTTGAGAAAATCAACAAGATAGATAAACCTTTACCTAGACTAATCAGAGGGCACAGAGACAGTATCCAAATTAACAAAATTAAAAATGAAAAGGGATAAATAACAACAGAAACTGAGGAAATTCAAAAACTCATCAGATCCTACTACAAAAACCTATACTCAACACAACTGGAGAATCTGGAGGAAAAGGAGAATTTCCTAGATAGGTACCAAATACCAAAATTAAATCAAGATCAAATAGATCATCTAAATAGTCCCATTACCCCTAAAGAAACAGAAGTGGATATTGACAGTCTCCCAACCAAAGAAAGCACAGGACCAGATGGTTTTAGTGGAGAATACTATCAGACCTTCAAAGAAGACATAACACCAATACTCTTCAAGCTATTCCACAAAATAGAAGCAGAAGCAACACTACCCAACTCATTCTATGAAGCCACAATTGCGCTGATAACAAAACCACACAAAGATCCAACAAAGAGAACGTCAGACCAATGTCTATAATGAATATCGATTCAAAAATACTCAATAACAATCTTGCCAATCAAATCCCAGGACACATCAAAATTCTCATTCACCATGTTCAAGTAGGCTTCATGTCAGTGATGCAGGGATGGTTCAATATAAGGAAATCCATCAATGCAATTCACTATATAAACAAACTCAAAGAAAAAAACACATGGACATTTCATTAGATGCTGAAAAGGCATTTGACAAAATTCAGCATCATTTCATGATAAAAGTCTTGGAAAGAACAGGAATTCAAGGTCCTTACCTAAACATAATAAAAGCAATGTACAGCCAACAGGTAGCCAACATCCAACTAAATAAAAGCTTGAAGCAATCTCATCAAAGTCAGGGACTAGACAAGGCTGCCCCCTCTCTCCATGTCTTTTCAATATAGTACTTGAAGTTCTAGCTAGAGCAATTAGACAACATAAAGAGGTCAAAGGAATACAAATTGGAAAGGAAGAAGTCAAATTATCACTATTTGCAGATGATATGATAGTCTACTTAAGTAACCCAAAAAACTCCACCAGAGAACTTCTACAGCTGATAAACAACTTCAGCAAAGTGGCTGGTTATAAAATCAACTCAAGCAAATCAGTAGCCTTCCTATACACAAAAGATAAGCAGGCTGAGAAAGAAATTAGGGAAATGACACCCTTCACAATAGTCACAGACAATATAAAGTGTGGTGTGACTCTAACCAAACAAGTCAAAGATCTGTATGACAAGAACTTCAGGACTCTGAAGAAGGAAATGGAAGAAGACCTCAGAAAATGGAAAAATCTTCCAAGCTCGTGGATTGGCAGGATTAATATAGTAAAAATAGCCATCTTGCTAAAAGAAAAATACTGATTTAAAGAAATCCCCATTAAACTCCCAACTCAGTTCTTCATAGAGTTAGAAAGAGTAATTCTCAAATTCATCTGCAATAACAAAAAACCCAGGATAGCTAAAACTTTTCTCAACACTGAAAGAACTTCTAGGGGAATCAGTATTCCAGACCTCAAGCACTACAGAGCAATAGTGTTTAAAACTGCATGGTATTGGTACAGTGACAGTCAGGTCAATCAATGGAATAGAATTGAAGAACCAGAAATGAACCCACAGCTATGGTCACTTGATCTTCAACAAAGGAGCTACAACCATCCAGTGAAAAAAAAGATAACTTTTTCAACAAATGGTGCTGGTTCAATTGGAGGTCAGCATGCAAAAAAATGCAAATTGATCCATTTTTTATCTCCTTGTACTAAGATCAACTCCAAGTGCATCAAGGACCTCCACATAAAACCAGACACACTGAAACTAATAGAAAAGAACCTGGGGAAGACCCTTGAGGGCATGGGCACAGGGGGAAAGGTCCTGGCCAGTAGTACACCAATAGCTTATGCTCTAAGATCAAGAATTGACAAATGGGACCTCATAAAATTACAAAGTTTCTGTAAGGCAAAGGACACTTCCAATTGGACAAAATGGCAACCAACAAATTGGAAAAGAGCTTCACCAACCCTTCATCTGACAGAGGGCTAATATCCAATATATACACAGAAATCAAGAAGGTAGACTGCAGCTGGGCGGTGGTGTTGGACATCTTTAATCCCAGCACTTGGGAGGTAGAGGCAGATGGATTTCTGAGTTCGAGGCCAGCTTGGTCTACAAAGTGAGTTCCAGGACAGCCAGGTGTACACAGAGAAACACTGTCCTGAAAAAGTAAAAAAAAAAAAAAAAAAAAAAAAAAAGAAGATAGACCCAGGAGAGCCAAACATCCCCATTAAAAATGGGGTACAGAAACAAAGAATTTTCACCTGAGGAATTTCAAATGGCTGAGAAGCACCTTAAGAAATGTTCAACATCATAAACAACCCTGAGATTTCACCTCACACCAGTCAGAATGGCTAAGATTAAAAACTCAGGAGACAGCAGGTGTTGGCCAGGATGTGGAGAAAGAGGAACACTCCTCCACTGAGTGGGATTGCAAGCTGGTACAACCACTCTGGAAATCAGTTTTGCAGATCCTCGGAAAACTGGGAGTGACAATTCCGGAGGACCCTGTTATACCACTCCTGGGCATATACCCAGAGGTTCCCCGAACATGCAATAAGGACAAATGCTCCACTATTTTCATTGCAACCTTATTTATAATAGCCAGAAGCTGGAAAGAACCCAGATATCCCTCAATGGAGGAATGGATACAGAAAATGTGGTATATTTACAAAGTGGAATACTACTCAGCAATTAAAAACAATAAATTCATGAAATTTTCAGGCAAGTGGTTGGAACTGGAAAATATCATCCTAACTGAGGTAACCCAATCACAAAAGAATACACATGGAAGGCATTCACTGACAAGTGGATATTAGCCTAGAAGCTCTGAATACTGTAGACACAATTAACATATCAAATGATTCTCAAGAAGAAGGAAGGAGAGGGCCCTGGTCCTGGAAAGGCTTGATGCAGCATTGTAGGGGATTGCAAGGACAGAGAAATGGGAGGGGGTGATTGGGGAATAGGCTGAGGGAAGAGGGCTTATGGGACTTATGGGGAGGGGGGAACCAGGAAAGAGGAAATCATTTAGAATGTAAACAAAGAATGTAGAAAATAAAAAATAAGAAAAATATAGAAATAAATCTTTAAAAATTTATTTATGCTGGAGCAACCTCTGGGTATATGCCCAGGAGTGGTATAGCAAGTGGTATAGGATCTTTGTGAGTTTCCTTTTTTAAAATTAGATATTTATTTACAATTCAAATGTTGTCCCATTTCCTGGTTCCCTCCAACACACCAGAAAATCCCCTAACCCACCCCTGCTCTGCCTGCTCACCACTCTACCCACTCCCACTTCCCTGTTCCAGCGTCCCCCTCTACTGTGGCATTTAGCCTTCTCAGGTCCACGGGCCTCTCCTCCCTTTGGTGTCTGTCCAACAAGGCCATTCTCTGTTGCATGTGCATCTGGAGCCATGGATCCCTCCATGTGTAATCCATGTACCTCACTCAGGATGATATTTTCTATTTCCATCCATTTGCTTAAGAATTTCATAAATTCAATGTTTTTAATAACTGAGTAGTATTCCATGTTGTAAATGTACCACATTTTCTGTATACATTCTTCTGTTGAGGGACACCTGGGTTCTTTCCAGATTCTGGCTATTATACATAAGGCTACTGCACATAGTGGAGCATGTGTACTTATTACATACTGGAGCAACCTCTGGGTATATGCCCAGGAGTGGTATAGCAAGTTTCTTAGTCCCACTCATCTCCTAGACCATTCATATCTACCTTCTGCCTTTGCATCCTCCCTCCCCAAAAGAAAACAGAAACATGAACAAAGAAAACAAAAACAAAGCATAGAAAAGAGTCTGTGTAGCTGTAGTGTGTCACAATGTGTCACACAGTATACTACCCTGCCCACAATTCTTCACTTGCAAAGGTTCATTGTAATGAGACATAAGTATGGTTCTAGGCCTCTGGCTTCTGCTACACCATCCATCATATTGGATCCTCACCAAAACTCCTCCCAGTTGTCCTGACGTTGGCTGGTGTCTTGAAGACCCTGCAGTTTTGGATGAGTGGGACTATTTATGTACTACTGACCCTCTTGCCTCCACCTGGAAGTATACTCCACACACCATATGCATCTCAAAACCAAAATTAAATGTGTCCCTTTTTTATTTATTTTTATATCACCTCAAAGAAATTCTTAACAGTTTACACCTGGAGAAAAACCAAGCATCTTCTGAACTATTTCTTACTGTATTTTTGTGCTAGGGATATATTAGTAGTCCCACAAAACACACACAGATGCCAATCTGATGCAACTAAAAGCAGGGTCTTTACTTTAGTTAAGCTAGCTGGGACTCCACCCCACCCCAATGCACCACTATAGCTCAGAATAGTTTTGGTCAGGGGAGGGAAAATCCCCAAATGTCTACAGGGCAAGGCTACTTTAGTAAGCAGCAAGCAGAGAGTGCTCATGCAAGCATCTAATTTGAAAGCTCCAGTGGCCTTTAACATAATTGGCTGGTGCTGGGAGTCATATCATAGACTTAAATTCTCTTCCCCTCTGCATTGTTAGTTGTCAGGCCAGGAGTGGGCTTATAACCTGGAGTGCATGTTTGTTGGAGAAATAACCTGGAGACACTGTTCTTGGACATTGTAACCTGGAGATACTAGTTTTGTTGTGGGGTATAACCTGGAGATGCTGTTCTTGTTGGAGGTTTAACCTGGAGATGAGAGCTAGGCTCCAGTTTTGTTGGGGGCAACTTGGAAACTAATGCTAGATACCTACCTGTTATTTTCCCTGAGTTCAAACTTAAGTTAGGTTCTCTAAAATGAAATCTAAATTTAAAAGATTTTTCTTTTTTTATTTTTTTTTATTTTCATTTATTTATTTTTTTAATTCGATATTCTTTTTATTTACATTTCAAATGATTTCCCCTTTTCTAGCCCCCCACTTCCCGAAAGTCCCGTAAGCCCCCTTCTCTCCCCCTAACCAGCCTGTTACTTTCCCTGAGTTCAAACTTATATCAGGTTCTCTAAAATAAAGTCTGAATTTAAAAGATTTTCATCTCACTATCACCACACATTGGCAAAAGAAAATACAATCTTTTTTCCAAAACAGGGTTTCTTTGTGTAGTTCTTACTGTCTGGAACTAGCTCTATAGACCAGGCTAGTGTCAATCCCTCAAGGATCTGCCTACCTCTGTTTGAACAAAACACCAATAGTCCAGGCTCTAAGATCAACAATTGAAAAATGGGGTCTTGTGAAACTGGAAAGCTTCTGTAAATAAAAGGACACTCACAGTATGACCAAACTCAAAACTGCACATAGGGAATGATTGTCTCTGGCCCTACATCTAATGGAAGGCTAATATTGAAAATGTATAAAGAACCCAAGATGTTAGATTCCAAAAAAAACAAATAACCCAATTTAAAAATGGGGTACAGTGCTAAACAGAGAATTCTCAACAGAGGAATCTTGAATGGCCTAGAAGCACTTAAAAAATGTTCAACATCTTTATTCATCAGGAAAATGAAAATCAAAATAACCCTGAAATTTTACTTTATATCAATCAGAATGGCTAAGATCAAAATCTTGGGCAACAGCAGATGCTGGGAAGGATGTGGAGAAAGTGGAACACTCCTCCATTGCTGCTGGGATTGCAAGCTGGTATAACCACTTTGGAAATCAAAATGTCAGTTCATCAAAAAAATGAAAAATTAATTTTATCTGAATAGCCATCTATACAACTCCTGTGCATAAACCCGAAAGATGTTCTACCATATCACGAGGACAGTTGTTCTACCATGCTCATAAAAGCCTTATTTGTAACAGACAGAGGTTGTGTGTGACTTGCATATTCCACTACATGGTGATCCATAACTAGTGATTGTTTTGTGTTTGGTTGGCTTTTGAGACAAGCCCTCACTATGTAGACCACAAACCTTTGAATTCCTGGCAGATCTCTTGATTTGCTTTCTCAAAATCTGGGATTCTTGATCAGATATTCTCAAGTGTCATGAATAAAGCTTTGCTTAGTGCATATTGAATCTTGTTTCTTTGCTCTTTGAAATATGATTTAGGGCAGTGGTGGTGCACGCTTTTAATCCCAGCACTTGGGAGGCAGAGGCAGGTGGGTTTCTGAGTTTAAAGCCAGGCTGGTCTACAGAGTGAGTTCCAGGACAGTCAGGGCTACACAGAAGAACCTTGTCTCAGAAAAAAAAAAGAACTATGATTTAGTTTATAGTACAGGCTAATCATAAATGTGTGGGAACTTATTAACCTCATCTTCCCAAATGGAAATATTAATATGCTGAGTTTATTTTAAAAGCCTTAGTATTTGGTAACATTACCTGTCATTATGAAAAATACTGATTTTGAAACCATAACAGCAGATGACTTTGACCCATTGTCATGCCTCAATTGTTATTACCCAAAACCTTTCTGGCATTGTTTTCCCACTTGTATATCTATCTGCATATATAAAAATAATTGCAAATTATCCAATAGATTCAAAGTGAAAAAGTGGATGATCACTGTATTACCATCCTGGTACTCAGGCTAGGGGGAGCTTGTGTTCAAACAAAACAAAAGAGCACAAAAATGTGAAATAAGCATCATCCTTCCTAGCCGGGCAGTGGTGGCACATGCTTGTAATCCCAGCACTTGGGAGGCAGAGACAGGTGGATTTCTGAGTTCGAGGCCAGCCTGGTCTACAAAGTGAGTTCTAGGACAGCCAGGGCTATATGGAGAAATCCTGTCTCAAAAAAAACCAAATCCAAAAAAAAAAAAAAAAAAGCATCATCCTTCCTAAAATTAGTTTATTTATTCACTTTACATCCCAATTTCAACTTCTCTCTCCTACCAGACACTCTAATGCATTCCTTCCCCATCCTTCCCCAAGCATCTTTCTTTGCTTGTCCTTTCTTTCTTTTTACTGGTGTCATGTAGTGCAGGCTGGCCTTCAATTCATCATCTTCTATCCATCAATTTATAAATGATTGCTGGAAGCCTGCCTGACCTTTTGTGTTTTCAAGCTGAAGTTGGACACAGAGGAAGGAGGAGTGACGGATAAGGGACTGGAAGGTGCAGAGTTTGGGATATAAATAAATAAATAAGTTAATAATCAAACAAACAAAACCAACAACTGAAAGAAACCAAACAAACAAACAAACAAATAAAAATCAAAGAGATTAAACTACCAAGCAGATCCCCACTTGAATTTCAGGATGAGCCCTGGAGGCACTCATAGACAGAAAGATCTGGACTTCAGGGACAGCTCTAATAACCTGTCACAAAAGTTTTCAAGTGAAGCTTCAAGAGCTAGCCCAGGCCTTTAATCCCAGTGCTCTGGATGAAAGACCTTGCCAGAAGGGCTCAGTCCCTTACCTTGTCTGTATGGAGATCAACTTAATGTGAACACACCCTATATACACCCCAGGCAGTCACTCCATGCAAGTAGCAGGTCTGTTCATATTTTTTTCCACCATTGGAACACAAGATGTCGTATAAATTGCCCAGGCTGGCCTTGAGATCACATTTAATCCCAGTACTTGGGAGACAGAGGCAGGTGGATTTCTGAGTTCAAGGCCAGTCTGGTCTACAAAGTGAGTTCCAGGACAGCCAGGGCTACACAGAGAAACCCTGTCTCGGGGGAAAAAAAAACATTAGGGATTTTTTTGTTCCTTCCTTCTCAACCTCCTGAACAGGTCCCCAAACTTTAGCACAACTGACTCCATGGTGGAAGTACAATTCATGCCACAAAATCAGCTTGTACACAGCACATCACCCAAACATACAAGAAGTCCTTGTTTTCACCAGTATCTCAGTTCATTCTTTCCTGCAATGAGATCTTATCAACATAAGCACAGTCTATTTACATACATATCTACATGGACTGGAGGATTACTGAGGCCCAACTGTACTTTCTACTCATCATGGCAATGATTCCATTAAAAGCCAACATGGTACAGAAATGCAAGGGGGTGGCCAGGCATTGGTGGCACATGCCTTTAATCCCAGTATTTGGGAGGCAGAGGCAGGTGGATTTCTGAGTTCAAGGCCAGTCTGGTCTACAAAGTGAGTTCCAGGACAGCCAGGGCTACACAGAGAAACCCTGTCTCGGGATAAAAAAACATTAGGGATTTTTTTTGTTCCTTCCTTCTCAACCTCCTGAACAGGTCCCTAAACTTTAGCACAACTGACTCCATGGTGGAAGTACAATTCATGCCACAAAATCAGCTTGTACACAGCACATCACCCAAGCATACAAGAAGTCCTTGTTTTTACCAGTATCTCAGTTCATTCTTTCCTGCAATGAGATCTTATCAACATAAGCACAGTCTATTTACATACATATCTACATGGACTGGAGGATTACTGAGGCCCAACTGTACTTTCTACTCATCATGGCAATGATTCCATTAAAAGCCAACATGGTACAGAAATGCAAGGGGGTGGCCAGGCATTGGTGGCACATGCCTTTAATCCCAGTACTTGGGAGGCAGAGGCAGGTGGATTTCTGAGTTCAAGGCCAGTCTGGTCTACAAAGTGAGTTTCAGGACAGTCAGGGCTACACAGAGAAACACTGTCTCGGGGGAAAAAAGAAAAGAAGAAAGAAAGAAAGAAAGAAAGAAAGAAAGAAAGAAAGAAAGAAAGAAAGAAAGAAAGAAAGAAAAGAAGAAAGAAAGAAAGAAAGAAAGAAAGAAAGAAAGAAAGAAAGAAAGAAAGAAAGAAAGAAAGAAAGAAAGAAAGAAAGAAAGAAAGAAAGAAAGAAAGAAAGAAAGAAAGAAAGAAAGAAATGGGTAGAGGAAATAAAAGAAGGAAGGAAGGAAGGAAGGAAGGAAGGAAGGAAGGAAGGAAGGAAGGAAGGAAGGAAGGAAGGAAGGAAGGAAGGAAGGAAGGGAGGGAAGAAAAAAAAGAGAAAGAAAGAAAGAACCCCTAATGTTTTCTCAGAGACTTGAAGAATGCATAATGAGGGCAGGGCGTTGGTGGCACACGCCTGTAATCCCAGTACTCTGGGAGGCAGAGGCAGGTGGATTACTGAGTTCAAGGCCAGCCTGGTCTACAGAGTGAGTTCCAGGACAGCCAGTGCTATAGAGAGAAACCCTGACTCAGAAAAAAAATGCATAATGAGTTCAGGAGAGGCCTAAGTTATAGAGGTTTAATGTAGACAAAAAAAAAAAAAATAGAAAATCTGAGAGCTCAAACTTTGAGGCAAGGTTTAATGAATAGGCTTGAGATTTTGCCAGAACTTCAGATTAGCATTTTACCGATGGAGATATCAGGTTTTAGCAAGAATATATGAAGCTGGTTGTGCTCTCTCTATAGGGTGCATATCATGACACTCTATGAACCTCTGATTCAAAAAGTGTGCCAGAATACTGAGAGAGCTCTGGAAATAAATGTATAACTAGATTTCACTCCAAAGTATAAACAGCTTCACCTCTCTCCCTCATGAGAAATTGACTGGTAATGACTTATTTGAAGTGCCTCTCACACTAGACCATGATGAATGGTAGATTCATATTCATACTTGATGCCCCAGTATAAGTGAATACCAGAACAGGGAAGTGGGAGTGGGGTAGCTGGTGAGCAGGGGGAATGGGAGGATGGGATAGAGTGGTTTTGGAGGGAAAACCAGAAAAGGTATAACATTTGAAATGTAAATAAAGAGAATATCTAATAAAAAACCTGGCTGTCTGTGCATGACTCAATCTAAAAAGTCTTTTTTTTTCCTGTCTGTTTGGGGTGTTTTGTTTTGTTTTGCTTTTCTTTGCTTTTCATTGTTGTAGTCAAGACAGTTTCTCTGTGTGACCCTGACTGTCCTGGAATTTACTCTGTAGACAAGATTGCCTTGGAACTCATAGATCCAACTGCATCTGCTTAAGGAGTGCCTGGATTAAAGGCACAACCAAACGACTTCAATAAATCAGTTCTTGACATAAGTCTGCCTTAAGTTTCTCCCTGATTATGGATCTGATCCAACAACCTATACCATCAAAATGTGAAAATGGGCAAGTGGGTGGATTCTCAATTATTTAACCAGAGGCCGATTTTGGGTGGGAGGGTGTGACTACAAAGGGAGGGTTCAATGGAAAGGTATATAAGGAGTCAAAGCATCCAGTTGAAAAGTGTACAAAAAGTCTAAGACTCCAGAGAATATCCCAGAGTCCTGGTGCCTGCAGTCAGAGTCTTTCCCTGCGTGGGTTCAGAGACCTATCACCAGTATCCAGATCAGGTAAGTCCCTTAGCTCCATCAGGATACCTCTTCTCATGTAAGCTCATGTATATGGTTACTGATTTGTCTTTTTCTAGATGAGATATTTCTATATAACCTTGCCTGGCCTGGAACTCACAGAGATTCTCCCATCTCAGAAAACTGAGGTTTGGCTAACCATAATATTAATTGGATCAGTATGGTTTCTGTGGGGTTTTTTACACTCACATTAAGATTGTCAGTGTGACCCTGAATTCAAGGCAATCCATGCTGGAATGAGAGCTGAGAGTTACCCAAGCGCCTTGACTGCTGATCTTGATGTCACTTTATTTCTGCCATTCTTGGGTGTGCCTTTAATCCCAGCAACAGGGGTGCAGAGGCAAATTGATCTTTGAGTTTGAAGCCAATCTGACCTATGTAGTGAGTTTCAAAACATCCAGTGATAAGACATGTCTCAAAAAATCAAAACAAGCAAGCAAACAAACAAAAACAGTGTTTGTAAGTGCTGAGTGACAATAGAATATTGTCTGTTCTAATCGAGAGGGCTGGGAAAACTAAGCATAGTTTATCATCAAAATATAGACTGAGGTCTCTGGGTGATCCCTTCCCACTGGGATAAATTCATCCAAGATTAGTTAGAATAAGATAGAGTCTTTGGGAAACAGGATATTTTGGACAGACTTCACAAGCTGATAGGAGAATTATAACTTTCATACCAAGACAAAACTTTAAAACTGGACAAAACATTTCTGAATTGGACATGCTGTGGTGGCATTGCTGACCAGTGATAGAACATAACTTTAATCCCTGCACATGGGAGGTAATGGCAAGAAGATTTGTGTGAGTTCAAGGCAAGTAGGGTCTAGAAAGTGAGTTCCAGGGAAGCCAGTAATGCAGTGCTTTCTGTAAAACCCATGTTTCAAGAAACAAATCAAAAGAAAAAAAAATTCTGGGTTGGAATGATGGCTCAGCCATTAAGAGCACTGAGCATTCCAGAGGTCCTAAGATCAATTCCCAGGAACCACATGGTGGCGCATAACCTCTTCTGTTATGTCTGAAGACATACTGAAGGTGTATACTGTACACAGTATACAGCTACAATATATATAAAATAAGTAAATTTTAAAAAACTTCAATTATTAAATGAAACTGAAAAATTATTATGAGACAAAGAACTGTGACATTCAGAAAAAGTGGCAGCTAAAGAATGGAAAATTGTGTTACCAATTCCCCATCTGATAGAGGACTAATATCCAAAATATAGAAAGAACTCAAAACTAGATAACTAAAATCTAAATAATCCAACTAAAAATAGAGTATAGATCTTTCTTTTTTTTTGTTTTTTTTGGTTTTTTTGGATTTTGCTTTTTTCAAGACAGTGCTTCTCTGTATAGTCCTGGCTGTCCTGGAACTCACTCTGTAGACCAGGCTGGCCTCGAACTCAGAAATCCGCCTGTCTCTGCCTCCCAGAGTGCTGGGATTACAGGCGTGCACCACCACTGCCCGGCCAAAGAAATTCTTAAGAGATAAATCTAAAGAATAAGCAGGCATCTTCTGAATTATTTCTTACTATTTCAATATGCCTAGGTAAAACAAAATGAAACTTACTTTCCCAAGGCAGGGGTTTTTGTATAGCTCTTGCTGTCTAGAAATAGCTATGTAGACCAGAATCAAAACCACAGAGATCTGCCTGCCTCTGGCTCTATGATACTAGAGTTAAATGCATGTTCCTCTACCATTCCACTTAATCATAATTAGTCATTAATTACCAGCATTTTATTCCAGATATGGTCTAGCTTCATTGATTAATTACCTGTGACCTCTTTATGTAGATCAGGATGGCCGCTAACAATTGCCTCTGCTTCCTATGTGCTGGAACAATAAATGAGAATCAATATGCCTGGTTGTTTCTATATTTTTGGTTTAAAAACAAAACAAAAATCCCAGAGTTCCATATAACTAACTTTATTCACAAGGCAAGCCATGAACTTGCAATGGTCTTTCTTTAGCCTTCCTCATACAACACTGAGACTGGATCAATAAAAGATGCTTAATATGCTCATCTGAGGAAGAAAGGAATCTCTCTGAGCCATTTTGGCTACTTGCAATTCTGAGAGACTCTGTGACTGAGATCTGGGTCCTATCTCACTTTGTCAATGACTGAAGATGTAGATCAGCTTGGTAGGATTCTGAGACCCACAGGTGTTCAGAACATGACACCACTATGGACACCTGGGCCTTGGCAGATCCTTTGTGGCTTTTTGTTGCTGTCACCCAGATGTACCCCGCTCTGATACATTACCACTATGTAACCAGACTGCAGTGAAGTTCTTCTGTTCAGCCCTGTGCCTCCCAGAGGCAGGTGTACACCTCCAAGCCTGCCCTCTCCTGAAATAACTAAGGACCTTTGAGGTGATTTATCTGATTTTCAACAATGACTTCGGTACTAGGGCACAAGGCTAGATTACTGAATCCAGGCCCAGCTCATAACCTACTCCATATGCATCCAGCAGATTGAGAGGTGGAGGATAGAAGATGTGGATGTTCATGGCCATTCCTTTTTATATTCTATATGAAACGAGCCTGGAATACAGGTCATCCTGTTTAGGAATATGCAATATTCCTTTTGAAAATGTTCTGTGAGGATTAGTTTAATTGGTTGATATAACTGCAGTGGAAGGTTTAGAAGCCTAGGCCTCAGATGAGTCGGCAAAAATTAGACCCCTGAGAAACCTGTATAGAATCCACTCAAGCTCAGAATACCACAAGTATCCATACACAGTGGTATCAAGATTACCGCTCATTGGCCATTGCAGGAATTAGTGGGAAAAGAAGGAGCAGGCTCTAGAATCACCTCCCCATGGAGGCAAGAAATCGGCTAGTCAACAATGTGTACCCAGACCCAGGGCTCAAAGCACTTTATAAACTGTGAACTGAGACAAATGATGGGGACAACCTGAACCTGCCCCATTCTAACTCCAGTCAAAAGCCAGAAAAAGGTGAAATGACTGTTCTTCATCCATTCACTTGTGATTGCTTCTCAACAATCACTCATATGTAATCTTGTGTGCCTTGATGTCATTCATGCTTCTCCTAAGTACTGCTGCTTCACGAAAAGGCCCTTTCTGATCAGCACAGTAAGTCTCCCATGATGCAATGTGGGAAAGTAGAGCAAAAGAGAATCCAGGTGTTATGGCTCAAACCCACCTAATACTTCAGTTATAAGGAAAGATGATGCAGGGTCTATATAATGAGTTTAAACCAGCCCAGATTGTATGGTGAGTTCCATCTAAGACAGCCACAGTTACACAGGAAAACCCTGTCTCAAACAGAGAAGAAGCTTCCAAAATATGTAGTTCATTATGGTAAGTAATCTCAGAGCTCAGAGTTTGAGGAGAAACATCTTGTAAGCTTTGAGACCTTAACCAGAATCTCTGATTTTAAACATTCCCACATAGAAATGTGATTAAATCTAGCTAAAGATGTAAATGTCAAAATAATTAAATGAGTGGAGACTTTATGACCCAATCAGGTGGTAGCTTGTTTCTGAGAGGTGGGCCTAAAAAGGTAAGGTGTGAGGAAATGTGCATATAAGGTTCAGTATGGCTGCACAAGACAGTCTGAGGCTTGGAGCCTGGAGTGACTGCCTGTTCCTGCTAGAATGGGAAAACCTGAAAGAAGTGTGAAGGTCAGGTAAGTCATTCAATCCATCAGGATGCCCCATCTCACCCAGCCAGCCAGCCTCCCATTTCATCTTAGTATTTTTAATATTTGGTTATTGTAATTTTTGATTCGTTGTATGGTGTGATTGTTTTGAAGTAGAAAATGTGATTTAACTCAGGTTAGCTTAGAACTCCATATATAGCTGTCATGAAAGACTGATTCCGCTGCCTCCCCTCGTAAGTTCTGAGACCTCAAGTTGTGCCATTTATAGAGAGCCAAGTATGTAATATTCAAGGACTTGGCCCATTGAGGAAGTACCTTATTTTCTTACCAATATCTTCAGTACACCTTAAAATTTCCTAATTCACAATGATTATCGATTTAGAGAGAAAATGAAAATTGTGAAACCCATGAAAGCATTAAATTGACAATTTCCACAGTTCAGTCTTCTAAACAACACACTACAGCTCAGTGTGGCTACAGGGTCTAAAACTTAAGGAAGTCAAAGTAACAAAATCCATATCACAGCTTCTACCAAACTGTTCCATTGATTTAATTCATATATAGATTGGGTATGGGACCTTTAAGTTTGCTTCTTAAGGTTATCAGAGATAATGTAGAGGGGTTCACACAAAAGTGTGGAGTTCAGATCTACTGTCTTGATACCAGCTTCCCAGCAAGGGAGCTATAGAATGATTGGGTTGAAATGGGTGCTTTTGAATCTCAAGAAGGCCCTTAAGGGAAACGTGGCTCTTAGAAAAATAGATATTGTCTAATGGGAAATACAGGTTTATGACATTGCCTGGACAGTGACTGAGTTTGATTTGAATAATTAGTAGGGAAAGATGCAAGCTAAAATGTGTTTTACCAGAAATAATTCCCTTATCTCCCTATTTCCATAGTATCTCCCCACAAGAAAGTCATAATGAACTTCAAGACCCCTCCCACGATCCAGCAGCTGGCAAAACAAAGCCTGCTGAAAGATGAAGCCTTGACAATCTATGCTCTAAAAGACATGAAAGAGGAGCTCTTCCCACCACTCTTTAAGGATGCATTTATCAGCAAACAACATAACATCCTGAGGCAGATGGTGGCAGCCTGGCCCTTCCCATGCCTTCCTGTGGGAGCTCTGATGAAGACTCCTGACTTGGAGACCTTGAAGGCTATGCTGGATGGCCTGGATTTGCTGATGAGACAAAATGTTCGACCCAGGTAAGAGACACCAAGGGAGCATGGGGATGAGAGGGAAGTGTATGGATTGAGGAAAGTATTCACAATGTGGTCCAAGTTGAATCTGAGACTTCTGATGTCACTATCTATGAGGAGAGAAACTAAGAAAAGGGAAAGTGCTGTGTACAG
The DNA here is from genome assembly GCF_947179515.1 of Apodemus sylvaticus. NCBI lineage: Eukaryota > Metazoa > Chordata > Mammalia > Rodentia > Muridae > Apodemus > Apodemus sylvaticus. The sequence goes on from NC_067474.1 coordinate 158,094,743, forward strand.
CATAGCAGAGAAGAGATGCAGGCAATATGCAATGAGTTTGTCCCAGCCTCTTCCCTCGAGGAATGGATTTAAGGGTCTTTGTGTTGTAGGTCAAATCTGTTTACACATTGCCTCTTCTGTCATCTGAATATTTTTCCCATTTGATCCACAGGAGGTGGAACCTACAAGTGCTTGATTTACGAGATGCCAACCATAATTTCTGGAATGCGTGGGATGGAATAGAGGATGGTGCCTGCCCTCCAGACTTTAGCCAGACAGAACTATTGAGGAATCATCCCATACAATGGGGAACACAGGCTGTGACTGTGTGGATAAACCTTTATGTGAATCCCAGGCATACAATTGAATACAATGAATATTTTTATGAGTGGGCAAAGAAGAGAAAAGATGTACAGGTGAACTGTCAGAAGGTGATGTTTTTGCCCAACCCTCACTACAACCCCTGGCATCTTCTGGAAATAGTTGAGCCAAGTTCTATCCAGGAATTGGAAGTGTATAAACACTTCAACCTGGACACTCTTGCAATGATAGCCTCTGACCTGGGCCAGATGAGAAACCTTCAAAAACTCCTTCTCAATAATGTCCACATATCTTTGGAACAGTCTGGAAATAAAGACATGGAAGACCGGTGTATAAGAATGATCATTCCCCATTTCTCCAAACTCCACAAGCTCCAGCATCTCTATTTGAATGACGTCTGCTTTGTGAATGAACATCTGGACCAAGTGCTCAGGTAAGGATAGTGAGCTTTATCCAGGGGCCAGATCAAAGCCTATGTTACATGAAAGGTCAGTCCACAACTGTGGCTTCCCTGACAATCTTGGATTTACACAGATTTGACCTTGTGATACTCTACATCCTGAGTTCTCACTTCAGTAAACTCAGACTATCGGGTATGTGTCCATTATTTAGGAAAGTTCTTTGCTAGGATCCAGATGTAGCAAAAACAGATCTATGGAGGCTACAAAAGCTTAAACCACCTTCTGCCCCACGTCAGTTCTGTCCTGAGAACTGTATGAAGACTTTTAATCTGCTTCTGTCTCCCCATGAGTCTGAGGCCATCTAAGCACAGGAAGGGGCTGAGTAATGATTGAGGATCATTGGGGCTTCTGGAAACTCTGTTGACAGGACCAAGTCCATGCCATGGAGGTGGGCCTCATGCTCTCAAGTTTGTCACACACGGGAATGGTTCTAGGTCTTTCCAAGACAGTCCTACTGGGATTCACTTTCTTTTTTTTTTAATTTTTTTTTATTCGATATAATTTATTTACATTTCACATGTGGGATTCACTTTCTGATATCATTTGTCCACTGATGTAGTATTATGCTAGTAAGTGCAGAGGGCACTGTAGACCTTCAGGCAAAAGCAGTCATGATGGTGTTGTGTGTCCTCTGCTTATAGTGACAAGACTTATTGGGTACTCTCTATCAGGGAGCACTCTAATCTTGAGTTTCATTATGAGCACATAAAGACCTTAGACATAAATAGCCTATTTTCTTGGAATCATTGCCCTCTGTGTACCTCTATTGAAGTTTAAGGAGATGATCTTCTTTGTCTCTCTTTAGGTGCTTAGAGAATCCCTTAGAGAGCCTTGCAATCACTCGCTGCAAGCTGTCAGAATTAGATATGAGGTGTCTGTCCCAGTGTCCAAGAGTCTATCAGCTCAAACACCTGGATCTGAGTGGCATCGACTTTATAAATTTAAGTCATGAATTTCTAGGAAGACTTCTAAAACGACTGACAGCTACACTGCAGAAGCTAGAGTTGAAGGGCTATATGATCACGGACTTCCAAATCGATGTCCTCCTGCCTGCTCTGAGCCAATGCACCCAGCTCACTGAGGTTGATTTTCAGATGAACTTCTTATCTAAGAACAGCCTGGAGAAGCTACTGCAGCACACTGCCAACCTGAGACAGCTGACCAAGGAAATGTACTCTGCACCCTATGAGGTCTATGATGAATTAGGTAATGTCCTCCCACAAAAATTTGCACAATATTGTTCTGAGCTAATGGTCACACTCAATGTTATACGTCAGCCAAAAGAGATCTGCTTTGTGAGTAACATTTGTCCAGGTTGTGGAGGACTCTGTGTCTACAACATGGAGGCCACACTATGTTTCTGTTGGCAACGAGAGTGGTCACTTCTGGACTCTGAGAAAGGAAAGCCGGAACTCAAGTGACTCATTCCAGATAAAGCATGCGTATTTCAGCATTTTTTGGAGGTACTTGGGAATGACGATTGTTTCATTGGGTCATAGTTCAATGAGAAATACTGATCTGGAGAATGAGGGCTTAAATTCTGTCTAAGGTCAACAGTACAGACCCACCTTGACACACTCACAGAGATTTGAATACGGTATTCACTGTTGGGTTTGCCCTTCACATATTCTTGTGTTCTCTTCTCTCTGTCCCTTTCTTCCCAGAATTTTCAGAATAACATGCCCCATGTTTCAAGATTATATACACTTCAGCTTCCTGAAATCCTGATCAAAACACAACAAAGATTCTCTTGGAGAGATGGCTCAAAGTTTAAGATTGCTTGGTGCTCTTCCTGGGGAGGATTGTTTTATTTTTCATTCCCATGACCACCTGTAACTCTAGCTTCAGATGATCTGTCATTTTTTGGTCTCTGGGAAGACGTGTTCATTTCTGCACATAGACATACCATAAACATGATGTAAAAAAAATAAAAATTAATATATTTTAAATAATAAAATGAGTAACATTGTGGTGGTACATACCTTTGACTCCAGTACTAGGTTGGTATAGACCGCTGGCAGATATTTGAATTTTTGGCTGACAGTGGAATTTGCTGGAAGATTTCAAGTGTTTTTGGTTGACAACTGTGGTTGCCTCTCAGGATATATACGTCCCTTGGGTTAGGGAATGTATGGATTCTTGCCATGACCTCAAAGAAAAAAGACTTAAAGTACCTTTGGACACAAGGTTCCTCCACTCTTGTTTTTTTCTTTTCTTTTTCTTTTTTATTAACTTATTTTTTAAACTTATTCACTTTACATCCCACTCACTGCCACCCTCCTGGTCATCCCATCCCACAATCGTTCCCCCATTCCCTTCTCATATGAATGGGTGCCCCCACCCCATTATCTGTCCACCCTGGCATTTGAAGTCTCTTCATGGCTAGGTGCCTCCTATCCTACTGAGTTCAGATCAGGAAGCCAAGCTAGAAGAACACATCCCAATACAGGCAACACATTTTGGGGTAGCCCCCATTCCAGTTTTGGGTATCACATGAAGACAAAGCTGCACATCTGCTCATATGGGGGGGGGCTAGGTCCAGCCTATGTATGTTCTTTGGTTGATTGTTCAGAAACTGAGAACCTCAAAGGCCCAGTTAGTTGACTCTGCCCTTCATGTGCAGTTCCTATCCCCTTCTAGGCCCATAAGCCTTCATAATTTTCTTCCATAAGAGTCTCCAAGCTCCATCCACTATTTGGCTATGGGTGTCTGTATCTGTCTGAGTCAGCTGAAAGGTAGAGGCTCTCAGAGGACGAGAAGAACTTGTCTGAAAACCTAACAGTGTATCATTAATAGTGTTAGGGACTGGTGCTTCCCATGGAATGGGTCTCAAGATGGGAAGGGTATTGGTTGACCATTCCCTCAGTCTCTGCCCCATCCCCTGTGCCTGCATTCCTTTTTGTTGTTTTTGTTTGTTTGTTTGTTTGTTTGTTTGTTTTTGAGACAGGGTTTCTCTGAATAGCCCTATCTGCCCTGGAACTCACTCTGCAGACCAGGCTGGCCTCGAACTCATAAATCTGCCTGCCTCTGCCTCCCAAGTGCTGGAATTAAAGGCGTGCACCACCACTGTCCAACACCCGCATTCCTTTTAGACAGGATACATTTTGGGTCAAATTTTTGCTGGGCAGTGGTGGTGCACACCTTTAATCCCAGCACAGGTAAGTGAGATGGATTTCATAGTTCAAGGCCAGCCTGGTCTACAGAGTAAGTTTAAGGACAGTCTATACCACACACACATACACACACACACACACACACACACACAAATCCCTGTCTCATTAACCATAAAAATAAAATGGTTTTATTTCCTGGTGCTGCAGAAATGGCTCAGCAGGTAAGACTGCTCTTCCAAAGGTCCTGATTTCAAATGCCAGCAACCACATGGTGGCTCACAATGATCCACAATGAGATCTGATGCCCTCTGGTGGGGTGTTTGAGGACAACTACAGTATACTTACATATAATAAGTAAATCTTTTTAAAAACTGTTTTGTTGTTGGGTTGATGTCTCTATTGCTCCACTGGGGTTCCTGCCTGGCTACAGGAAATGCCCTCTTCAAGTTCCATCTCCCCAATGTAGTGAGTCTCAAATAAGGTCACCCCCATTGATTCTTGGGTGCCTCCATCATCTCAGAACTCTGTCTCCTCCTAGAGATGCCTCCCACCTGCTCACCCCTTTAGTTCAGTCCTCTACTCTTGAGGAACATCGGCACCTATTCAGAAAGCTCTTCCCAGTCTTTCTGATCTTAAGACCTTCAGGAGAATAAATCTTCACAGCCATGTTTTCAGTATATGCTTTGATTTGTTATCATTCAGTGTATGACTTGTGTGACTCTGTGTGTGTGTTTCTCAGTGTTTGTGAGTTTGAGTATGTATGTACTTATATAAGTCATGGTTCTTTAGAGTCACAGATTTTATGGAATATCTCTATATATTAAAGGAATTTATTGTGATGACTTACATTCTGTAGTGCAACTAACCCAAAAATGGGCAGCCGTGAATGGGAACTCCAAGAATCTACTAGTTTCTCAGGCCCATGAGCTACTTGCTTGCACTAGTCTTCTGTAGAAGTAGGTTTCTATAGATGTGCTGGCAAGTAAGTACAAGCAAACAAACAAGAGTGAATCTTCCTTCTTCTAATGTCCATATGTAGGCCTCCAATAGAAGGTGTGGCCCTGATTAAAGGTGTGTGTCACCACACCTGGATCTAGGACTTACTTTGCCCAGGGCTGCCTTGAATTCAGAGACCTCTTTGCTTCAGTCTCCTGGGATTAAAGGTGTGATTTACCTTGCCTGCACCTAAGCTTTTCTTTCCCCCTCTCCCATACAGGGTTTCGCTGTGTAGCACTTGCTGTCCTGGAACTCACTCTGTAGACCAGGCTGGCCTCAAACCCAGAAATCCACCTGCCTTTGCCTCTCAAGTGCTGGGATTAAAGGTGTGTACCACCACTGCCTGGCTACCTAGACTTTACTTATTCACCATGCCTCTAAATCCAGGTCAGAAACTTCTGTCTTCCAGCCTCAAGATCTGGATCACAGGTGTTCCCTCAGAATCTTGATTGTAGTTTGTTCTAGATAAAGTGAAGTTGCCAAACTGTAATAGCCATTACAGTGCTTATGTTAGTATGTGTGTGAGTATATATGAGGTTTAAGTGTGTGTGTTATGTATGTGAGCATTTCTCTGTGTGAGTTCATGTGTATGTGTTCTTATGTGTGGTTATATGTGAGCATTTGTGTGTGTGTGTGTGTGTGTGTTTGCATGTGCATGCCTTCCTGTGTGTCAGAAAAAGACTTGAGAGGGCCAGTTTTTCTTTCCATAGGAGGTTTCAGGGATCACACTATAGGCTATGAACTTGTGTGGCAAAGTCTCACTCACTGAGCCATCTTAGTGTTCCACAATCAGACTTTGTTGTCTAAGTGAAGAGCAGGTGAAAACTTTTCCCAGCAAATATTTTGGATGCTCTACCCACATGTCAGTAATACTCAGTCAGTGCTCAAGGAGTATGTGATCAAGGTGTTCCTGCATTTACCACATCCCTAATATCTGTAACCTAGTAATGGCACATTTGATGCTGTCAGTTTCATTAACCTTCTTGGACTAATGTGGGTGAGCATGGTGAGTGTATACAAATCTAATCTGTCACTCCTTGGGACAGTCAGTGTTTTATTAGAAGACCTGTGACTCCAACGGATCTTAAGAACCTTAAGGGTGGGGCAGTGGTGGCACACACCTGTAATCCCAGCACTCTGGGAGGCAGAGGCAGGCAGATTTCTGAGTTCAAGGCCAGCCTGGTCTACAGAGTGAGCTCCAGGACAGCCAGTGCTATACAGAGAAACTCTGTCTCAAAAACCCAAACCCAAATCCAAAAAAAAAAAGAACCTTAAGAGTCTTAGTCACAGTAGCCATCAGTCATGTAGAATGATGGATGCTGCAGTTTCTGGCTGATTTGAATGTTCTGACATCTGGTCCATATGTGATAATATATAATCTACAAAGAAATCCAGTACATTTTCAAGCAATATCCAGGAATGACTGTAGTCTAAAGTGGCACACAGAACATTAATTCCTTTTGTCTTTCCAGATAAAATATATTAACAATTGGTTTGAGTAAGTATAGAAAAATAAAAATAAAAACAAATGTTAAAATAAGGATTTGATGAGGGCAGGACTTGTGTATAAAAGGAACCTAGGACACCCAGTGCTGTTATACAGAGAAACCTTGACTTGAAAAACAAAAATTGAAAACAAAAATACATTGGATTTGAGAAGGGTATGGTTGTTTGGTATTGGAATCCAGAGTTAAGACAATGGAATCAGGTGTTCCAGAGCAACTGAAGCAAAATAGAGAGGTCCAAACAAAAGTTGATCGCATGTACCACTGTCTTAGGGAGTGTAGTGTCAAATGGCAGAAAGAAGCTTCTGGAAATAGACCACCAGCAAATCTTAGGCCATTAAGAGTTCATCTGGGAAAGGGCTTTTATGTGTGCAAGCTTGCTGAGGGGCCATACCGCAATGGTTAGAGGAGTCTCTCTAACTCCTCCTACAGGCTTGGGGAAAAGGTCCAATATGAACTGTAAGATGTAGGATGCTGACATTTTACCAACTTGACACAAAAGAGAGTCATCAGAGAGGAAGAAGCTCATTGGTGAAATGTCTTCATGAGACCCATGTATAAAGCACTTCTCAATTACTGATCAATTTGAAAGGGCCAAGTCTATTGTGGATGGTACTATCCTAACTTCTATAAGCAAGCAGGCTGTGCACGTTATGAGGAGCTAGCCAGTAAGCAACACTCCTCCATGGCCCCTGCATCAACTCCTGGTTATAGATTCCTGTCATATTTGAGTACCTGTCCTGATTTCCTTTGGTGATGAATAGTAAGTAATATGGAAGTGTAAGCCTAACAAAATCTTTCCTTTCCTACTTTGGTTTGGTGCCTAATATTTCTTCACACTAACAAAACCTCTAACTAAACAAGTTGATACCAGCATATTGGGGTACTGCTGAGATATACCTGACCATGTTTGGGGGAGAATTTTCGGTGGATTTTTTTAATATAGGGCTAGCAAAGCTATTGAGTGTTGAGAGCTCAATGGTAGGTTATTGAGGAGAATGAAAGACAAGATTAGGATGTTGAAACACTGCAGAAGACAGACAACTAGCATGTAAAGATTTAGAATAAAATATAAAGTTTCTATCAGGACTCCGTTATTTTGAATTGAGATTCTATGGTTCTAGTGAACTGAGGCAGAAGTGTTATTATCTGTGATTTAAAAGTTACCAGAACTACTAAAGTGAGTCTTTGCTTTGCTGGGATAATTGATGCTGGTCAGCTAGAGGTAAGAAATTTATGGTAAATGCCTAAAGAAATAGAAGGAGTCATAGAAAGTCTTCCAACCAAAAAAAGCACAGGATCAGATGGCTTCAGTGCAGAATTCTACCAGACCTTCAAAGAAGAGTTAACACCAATACTCTTCAAACTATTCCACAAAATAGAAACAGAAGGAACACTACCCAATTCCTTCTATGAAGCCACAATTACGCTGATACCAAAGCCACAAAATGATCCAACAAAGAAAGAGAACTTCAGACCAATTTCCCTTATGAACATCGATGCAAAAATACTCAATAAAATTCTTGCCAACCGAATCCAAGAACACATCAAAATGATCATCCACCATGATCAAGTAGGCTTTATCCCGGGAATGCAGGGTTGGTTCAATATACGGAAATCCATCAATACAATCCACTACATAAACAAACTCAATGAACAAAACCACATGGTCATTTCATTGGATGCTGAAAAAGCATTTGACAAAAATTCAGGATCCCTTCATGCTTAAAGTCTTGGAGAGAACAGGAATTCAAGGCCCATACCTAAACATAGTAAAAGCAATATACAGCAAACCGGTAGCCAGCATCAAACTAAATGGAGAGAAACTTGAAGCAACCCCACTGAAATCAGGGACCAGACAAGGCTGCCCCCTTTCTCCTTATCTTTTCAATATTGTACTTGAGGTACTAGCTCGGGCAATTCGACAACATAAGGAGGTCAAAGGGATGCAAATTGGAAAGGAAGAAGTCAAACTATCATTATTTGCAGACGACATGATCGTCTACCTAAGTGACCCAAAGAGCTCCACTAGAGAGCTCCTACAGCTGATAAACAACTTCAGCAAAGTGGCAGGTTATAAAATCAACTCAAGCAAATCAGTGGCCTTCCTATACTCAAAGGATAAGCAGGCTGAGAAAGAAATTAGGGAAATGACCCCCTTCACAATAGCCTCAAACAGTATAAAGTATCTTGGGGTGACTCTTACCAAACATGTGAAAGATCTGTATGACAAGAACTTCAAGACTCTGAAGAAGGAAATGGAAGAAGACCTCAAAAAATGGGAAAACCTCCCATGCTCATGGATCGGTAGAATCAATATAGTTGAAATGGCCATTTTGACTAAAGCGCTATACAGATTCAATGCAATACCCATCAAAATCCCAACTCAATTCTTCACAGAGTTAGAAAGAGCAATTATCAAATTCATCTGGAACAACAAAAAACCCAGGATAGCTAAAACTATTCTCAGCAACAAAAGAAAATCTGGGGGAATCAGTATCCCTGACCTCAAGCAATACTACAGAGCAATAGTGTTAAAAACTGCATGGTATTGGTACAGTGACAGACAGGAGGATCAATGGAACAGGATTGAAGATCCAGAAATGAACCCACACACCTATGGCCACTTGATCCTCGACAAAGAGGCTGAAAACATCCAATGGAAAAAAGATAGCCTTTTCAACAAATGGTGCTGGTTCAACTGGAGGTCAGCATGCAGAAGAATGCGAATTGATCCATCCTTGTCTCCTTGTACTAAGCTCAAATCCAAAAGGATCAAGGACCTCCACATAAAGCCAGACACTCTGAAGCTAATAGAAAAGAAACTGGGGAAGACCCTTGAGGACATCGGTACAGGGAGAAAGTTTCTGAACAGAACACCAATAGTGTATGCTCTAAGATCAAGAATTGACAAATGGGACCTCATAAAATTACAAAGTTTCTGTAAGGCAAAGGACACCATCAAGAGGACAAATCGGCAACCAACAAATTGGGAATAGATCTTCACCAATCCTACATCAGATAGAGGGCTAATATCCAATATATATAAAGAACTCAAGAAGTTAGACTCCAGAAAACCAAACAACCCTATTAAAAAATGGGGTACAGAGTTAAACAAAGAATTCTCACCTGAAGAACTTCGGATGGCGGAGAAGCATCTTAAAAAATGCTCAACTTCATTAGTCATTAGGGAAATGCAAATCAAAACAACCCTAAGATTTCATCTTACACCAGTCAGAATGGCTAAGATTAAAAATTCAGGAGACAGCAGGTGTTGGAGAAGGTGTGGAGAAAGAGGAACACTCCTCCACTGCTGGTGGGGTTGCAAATTGGTACAACCACTCTGGAAATCAGTCTGGCGGTTCCTCCGAAAACTGGGCACCTCACTTCCAGAAGATCCTGCTATACCACTCCTGGGCATATACCCAGAGGATTCCCCACCATGTAATAAGGATACATGCTCTACTATGTTCATAGCAGCCCTATTTATAATTGCCAGATGCTGGAAAGAACCCAGGTATCCCTCAACAGAAGAGTGGATGCAAAAAATGTGGTATATCTACACAATGGAGTACTTTTCAGCCATTAGAAACAATGAATTCATGAAATTCTTAGGCAAATGGATGGATCTAGAGAACATCATACTAAGTGAGGTAACCCAGACTCAAAAGGTGAATCATGGTATGCACTCACTAATAAGTGGTTATTAACCTAGAAAACTGTAATACCCAAAACATAATCCACACATCAAATGAGATACAAGAAGAAAGGAGGAGTGGTCCCTGGTTCTGGAAAGACTCAGTGAAACAGTATTCGGCAAAACCAGAACGGGGAACTGGGAAGGGGTGGGAGGGAGGACAGGGGAAGAGAAGGGGGCTTATGGGACTTTCGGGGAGTGGGGGCGGGGCTAGAAAAGGGGAAATCATTTGAAATGTAAATAAATTATATCGAATAAAAAAAATTAAAAAAATATCTTTTTTTAAATCCATAGGATTTAGAATGAAACTATAACACATTCTAGACCATACCTGTTGTGTAGACTATTTGTCCAGCTTGAGGTTTTGACTAAACTGCACAAGGAATCCATGTTTGGTACAGAAAGAGATGCAAAAGAGAAAACTGAAAAGCTAAAGTAAACTTAAATTCCCCCACCAAAATTCACTTTAATATTTTATTATTGATTCTACTTGTTTTCCTAATGCTTTTATATACATATAAAAAACAGAAGTGGATAGAAAAAAGGTCACATGAAAACATACATTCCCTTTAAAAAGGGAAGAGGGATTATGGGACTTTCAGGGAGGGGGGATCCAGGAAAGGGGAAATCATTTGCAATGTAAATAAAGAATATATTGAATAAAAAAAAGCCCAGGACCAGATGGGTTTAGTGGGGAAGGAGAGCTTCAGAACAATTGATGCAAGAATACTGAACAAAATCCTGGCCCAGTGCAGACTGCCCTGCCCATTGCATGGGAGAAGGACAGTGCCATTATGGTGGAATCTGCCTGCCTTGGTGTGCGGGCTCCTGAGTGAGGAGGCCAAAATAAAACACAAATGAGTTCTAGCAAAACTTTTTACAGTCTATTTTCCACTGAATAATATGACCTCAATTTCCTCTGGCTGAATTACTGTCAAAACTACAATCTTCCAGGTCCTATGAGAACAAACAATTAAACACCGTGTACAGCTTTCTATTAGTTTTGCTATCTCAGTTTTTCATATTTTCCACATTCCTCCAAAAGAGAGTATAGATTCTGTCCATCAGAAAAATCACATTTTGCTACCATTTAAGGTTGTTTTTGTTGTTGTTCTAACTTGCTACTCTGCTACTATGATAGAATCCTTTCAGCAAAAGCATCTCAGGGAATAAATGGTTGTTGTGCATGTTTCTGTGAGATCCAAGTCCATCATTCTGAGAGCTTAGAATAGAAACTGAAGGTCGAAAATGAAGCTATAAAACTGAAGGATAAACACTCTTTCCTGGCTTGCGCTATTGCTTGGTCACTGTCCCATGCCCAGGCCCACTTCCTTAGCAATATATCACCACCCTAGGTGGAAGAACCTTCCCACAACAATCATCAATATAATCTCTCACAGATATAACAACCAGCCATTCTGATGAGAGTACACACTCAACTGAGGCTCCATCAGATGACTGCAGCTCTGAAATGTTGAGAAGTGAACACAATTAGGACACAGAGAAAATAATGAGTGAGGAAGTTGTAAGAACACAAAACCAGTGATCTAGCCAAATCTATTACAGGAGCCCCTGCTACCGCAGGAGGGAGTTGGAGTTGGGGCTGAGACAGAACAAAATGGGAACTGTACCTTGTTCATGGCAGGAAAGGATACACTAGAATGGGGAGTTCAGAGGCTGTGCTGCCCTAGGATTTGGCGTATTTAACCCCGTGATCTCAAGACAGTGTGACCAGAGATGTGGCTAAAACAGCTGGAAGGTGATGGAAAAAGCAGATTCCCCCACAGACGTGGAAGTAAGATTGCTATCCCAAGGAAGATATGCTGACTTTGCTGGAATGGATGAAGAACAACATTCCATCTACTGACAGTTCCAAGTTCAAAACTACAGAGTCACATATGGGAACAGTGTTGATCAGGAGAGTGGAATATAAAGTCTTTGTCCTTTCCACCCTGCAAAACAGGGTAGGGAGAGCCTGATTTCACCCTGGATGCTGACTTGAGCTTTCTGTCATGGGTTATATAGAGTGGATCTAACTGTTAAATGAGAGCCTGGGTCTAAACTAAGCCTGAGTCTAGAGGTGCTGAAAAATTACTTTAGCAACAGCAAGACTGAGGAATTTCAATAAGGTTCAGCAACTTAATATTTTCAAAATTGCATGTCCGGCATTATCTGAAGGAACTAAACTATGGGGCAAAACCATCTGATAACCATGATGGGTTGGCTATATTTCTTTTTTTTCTGTATGATATCTTAGTTACCTATGTGTAGTTTAACCCTACTATTTTTATCTTGACTGGATGTTGACAAGTAAGGTTTGTCATGAGATGTTTACTCAAGTGGACTTAGTGCACTGTCAAAAACAAAATAGTTTGGACTTTACAAACTCATCTCTGTGCTGAGACATTCCTATTGGCAGATCCTCCCTGTTGAATCACAGGCCCTGACTGCCAGTAGACTAGTTACTCTGTAGAAAGATCAACCCCACTCTCTATTACAGTAGATTCAAGTCTCATCTGCCCTTAGCATTGTCCCAGAATAGTAGATGAAGATTCCTCTCCCCTTGTGCATGCCTCCTTGTTGATACAACAATCCCCACCTGCCTTTCTTTTCTCCCTCATTTCCTTGTCACAGTCCCCACAAAGGCAAAAACTTCCTGCTCAACAACATCAATGTGTGCCAGAAGACAAGGAAGGGAGTTCACAGAGTACCATACGATCTCTTATCACAGACCAAATTTTCACAGTTGCCTCTACCACAGGACTGTAACACAAGAAGTATCTTAACCTTTCTCCTGAGTATGTCTCCTTGTGGATTACTAATATCATCTCTTACTGGCCTCTTCTTCCTCCAGCTTTCAACACTAGCAAGCATTCCCCCTTGAACATACCCAACAAAGAGGTCTTTAAAAGAGGAAACACTCAGCCAACACTCTGCAAATCCACACATCAAACAGTAACCCAGAAACAAAACTAGCACCCAGACAAGACAAACTGAGAAACTGGTACCATGACCAATAATCACATCAAACACAGAGGTCTAGACTGCTTTGTTTCCAGATTCTGGCTATTACAAACAAGGCTGCTAAGAACATAGAGGAACAAGTGTCCTTGGAGTATGGTGGGGCATCTTCTATGTATATGACCAGGAATGGTAAAGCTGACTCATCAAGTGTTTCCAACTTTCTGAGGAACAGTCAGATTGATTTCCAGAGTGGTTGCATCAGTTTTCAATCCCACCAGAAATGGAGAAGCGTTCTATTTCCCGACAACCTCACAAGCATGTGTAGTCACTGTAGTTTTTTATCTTAGCCACTCAGATTGTTGTAAGGTAAAATCTGAAGATCATGGTTATTTGCATTTCACTGAAGACTAAGGACTTTAAACCTTTCTTTAAGTGCTTCTTGGTCATTGAAGACTTTTGTAACTTTGTATTAGGGGAAGGGTTGAAGAAGCTGAAGAGGAGGGAGACCCCATAGTAATTCTATAAGTCTCAAATAACCTGGAATCCTGGAAGTTCCCAGAGACTAAGTTGCCAATCTTGGCAGCATACACAAGCTCCTCCAGAGTCCCAGTACATATACAGCAGAGTTCCACTGGTCTAGCTTCAGTGGGAAAGAATTGAGACCCTTGATAAGGGGAATTCCTAAGGGTTTAGCGGGTAGCAACTTCTTAGAGGAAAGCTGGAGTAGAAAATGGATGAGGAACTGGATGAGGGAGCAGTGGATGAAATGTAACTTAAGAAAAGATTGCCAGGCCTTAAACTCACAAAGATTCTCCTTCCTTATTCTCCTGAGGGCTGCTTAACTAGAATATCCAAGTGTGTTCTCAATTACATCTGATTATTAACTGGGTCTTAGTAGTTTCTGTTGAGAATTTTTAAAAGATATTTATTGTTATATATAAGTATACTATAGCTGTCTTCAGACACTCCAGAAGAGGGCATCAAATATCATTTTGGATAGTTGTGAGCCACCATGTGGTTGCTCGGATTTGAACTCAGTACCTTTGGAAGATCAGTCAGTGCTCTTAACTGCTGAGCCATCTCTCCAGCCCTCTGTGGGGATTTTTAATTTTATTTAGTTTTGTTCTTCTTTCTTGAGACAGTCTCACTAAAAATGTCAGGCTGACCTTGAATTCTAGGCCCTCTACACTGGAGTGTCAGATGTGAGTTACTCAAAGTGCCTTGAGTGATGATCTTTATGTCACTTTAAGCCTGGAATTCTTTGGTGTGCTTTTAATCCCAGCAACAGGAAGGCAGAGGAAAGCTGTGAGTGTCAAAATAGTCAGATATTCTATGCATCTTTTAAAAGGGCAAAACAAGTCTGGAGAAATGGCTCAATTGTTAAGAACACTCAGTGTTCTCCCAGAGGTACTGTGTTCAATTCCCAGAAACTACATGATGGCTCACAACCACCTATAATGGGATTTGATTCCATTTTCAGGGGTGTTTGAGGACAGGGACAATACACTCATATATATTAAATAAATTGATAGATATACAACTAGATAACTAATGTAAAACTAGCAAACATATAATACCAAAAAAGAAATGGTATTTGCATCTCCTCATTGATAAGTAATCTCTTATTTTAATGGAACTCAAAATGTCCTCAAACTTGAAGGAAGAAACCTGTATATACACATACGTGCATATATGTGTGTGTATATAGAGTATAGTTCTGTGTATATGTTTATGTACATTTCATCTTAATGGACATTACATCACAACCACAGTCTCCCTCCCTCGTCTCTTCTCATACCAACACCTGACTGCAACAGTAAGGCAGAGGGTGGATAGTATATAAGTTTAATGGCAGCCTAATTTATATAGCAAGTTCTAAACAGCTATAGATATGCTCTTTTGTCTCAAAGAAGCAAAACAAAGCACACCAATTAACAAACAAACCCAAGCAAAATATTTCTATCAATTGATACATGGTATATTCTTT